>NC_074690.1:27274245-27559245 GCF_029448725.1 Salvelinus fontinalis | reverse complement strand
CAAGGTCCAGCCCTGATTTGTGTTGGCAGATCAATCACGAGTGCCTCCACAGAGGGGCTAGGGGAGGGGACAAGGCTTATTACCTGAAAAGGGAGGCAGGACGAGTGGTTGAACCCGCCCTCACTTGCCATTCATTACACTCATCTCTGGTTGCCTAACCGACCGGAACCTCAACCAATGGCCACGTTCAGATTTTTATCAGGAGTAAAGTATTTCTTCTTTCTGAGATTTGATTGTAAATCAACTCATCTCTACTTCCTGTATACCTTATTTGGTCTCCTTAGTTTCCTTGATTCCTTCCTGCAACACCTCGTCTGTAACCTCCTGTATGAGGCCGCACCACCCCCACCCCACCCCTCCTCCCCTCTCCAGCCGTCCACTCCGGGGACACGCTCGCCTGACAAATCACGTTGTCAGATTAGGACCTGGGCAAATTCAATTTCAGCGCCTTGCCAAAGCCGCTCTGAATCTGGGGCTGCGCATGGGACACAAAGCGAACATGACAAGGGAGACTTTTTTGTCACTTCGACCTGGCGCATCATTTGTGAGGCTCATAAAAATGTATCTGTGTCGCAGTGAAAGGAAAAGATAGGGAGGAGGAGCGAAATAAAGAAAGACTGAAATGGAGAGCAAGAGGGAGAAGGAGGAAGAGAAGCTAGACAGGGAAAGTAACAAAACAGAAGAAAACGGGGAAAAAATGAACACAAAATAAAAATAAAATGAATGCCAAGAGGAGAGCCCCAGCCAACCTATACATGCACAGGGAGGAGGAGAGGGAATGATGAATATTCATGTCTCAGGGAGGAGGAGAGGGAATGATGAATATTCATGTCTCAGGGAGGATGAGAGGGAATGATGAATATTCATGTCTCATGGAGGAGGAGAGGGAATGATGAATATTCATGTCTCATGGAGGATGAGAAGGAATGATGAATATTCATGTCTCAGGGAGGATGAGGAGGAATGAGGAATATTCATGTCTCAGGGAGGAGGAGAGGGAATGAGGAATATTCATGTCTCAGGGAGGAGGAGGAGAGGGAATGAGGAATATTCATGTCTCAGGGAGGAGGAGGAGACGGAATGAGGAATATTCATGTCTCAGGGAGGAGGAGAGGGAATGAGGAATATTCATGTCTCAGGGAGGAGGAGAGGGAATGAGGAATATTCATGTCTCAGGGAGGAGGAGGAGAGGGAATGATGAATATTCATGTCTCAGGGAGGATGAGGAGAGGGAATGAGGAATATTCATGTCTCAGGGAGGAGGAGAGGGAATGAGGAATATTCATGTCTCAGGGAGGAGGAGGAGAGGGAATGATGAATATTCATGTCTCAGGGAGGATGAGAGGGAATGATGAATATTCATGTCTCAGGGAGCAGGAGAGGGAATGAGGAATATTCATGTCTCAGGGAGCAGGAGAGGGAATGAGGAATATTCATGTCTCAGGGAGCAGGAGAGGGAATGAGGAATATTCATGTCTCAGGGAGGAGGAGAGGGAATGAGGAATATTCATGTCTCAGGGAGGAGGAGAGGGAATGAGGAATATTCATGTCTCAGGGAGCAGGAGAGGGAATGAGGAATATTCATGTCTCAGAGAGGAGGAGACGGAATGAGGAATATTCATGTCTCAGGGAGCAGGAGAGGGAATGAGGAATATTCATGTCTCAGGGAGAGGTCTGATTTGATATGTCTCTCCCCATTGTCGACGGATGCCTTAGCCGGCCCGTTTAATATTTCCGGCCTTGTAATCAGTCATCTTCAATCCGCAATGTCGATGAGGCTGTGATTTGATGTAGACCCCGCTGGTCAGACTCTGGGGAGAGCACCCCCCCCTCTCTCTACCTCCCCCCTTTCTCTCCATCTCTCTCTCCTCTCCTCCGCCTCTTTAATACAATGTTTACAAGCCAGCGCATTGTCCTCAACATATTTCAAAGTCCTAAGTGCCTGGGGCGTTTCACTGACAAATCAAATAACAGCAAAATCATTTATTTCCTGCTCCTGCCACTGGCAATGCGACGGCGGTTAGGAAAGGAGGAGAGGAGGAGAGGAGGAGGAGAGGAGGAGAGGGGGTTAAGGGGTGGATTGGAGCATCCAAGAGAATGATTACTTCAATAAAAAAAATTATATCCCAAATCTGCTTAGCAGTCGTACTTTGAGCTGTAATTGTTTCAAATACAGCATGGCCCAAGGGTGGGCAGATTGAGTGGCACTGGGGAAGAAAGGGGAGGGTAGGCGGGGTTGAATCTTGCAAATGATTAAAAGTGTGATTTGTGTTTCTCGATGACTGACTGACCATTTGAGCTGTCCCCTGGGTGTTGCGTTTTGTCTGAGTGAGTGAGGGGAGAAACAGTGCTGTCTTTCTGCCTGTGTGACTTTAAGCAGAATTGAGTGTTGAAAGAGGGGCGTCATCTGCACAGAGACAGAGGACCGAGGTGTCACCTGAGGGGATATTGAGAAGAATATCACTTATATTAGGACAGACGCAGACACACAGAGACAGAGGCATAAGAACATCCTGGAAAGACATGTGACCTCAATCAAAAACATGTCTATCTCGAAGTGCACCTCCCATTTGAATGGAAACACCCAAACCCACCCATACTGCAAAAATACAGATCCAATAACCTGTTTAAATTGGTCTCTCTCTTTCCTCCTACAGTAAGAACCCATCACACGGACACAAGGACGGCAGTGTGGTTCCAGGAACTCCTAAGGTAAGAGGACCTCAGAGACGTTCATGGTAAACCAGCAGAATCTCTCTCAGACTCCACAGCCCCAATAAGACCATCATCGTTCCGCTGACCAGCTCCCTGACCAGAACAATCTTCCTTTGAACTATCTGAGCCTTATTAGGCTACTGTACTTTAGGTCTAGATCTCTGGGAGGACACCAGCGGAGCTCGACAAGGCAGTGTCTTAAGGAGAGGTATAGCAGGATCCTCTGGAAGGAAGGCTGTTAAGCTAGCTACTACTGTATCAGCAGTGTCCATGCTCCAGCAGGCAGTGGAGAGGGGAATCCAGGAAGCTGCCATAGATGCAATTCCTACGTTTCATGGCTGTCTGAGTCCTCATTAAAAAGCAGATCCAATAGACCCTGGACAGAGCAGTTTCTGTGAACACCCAATAAGAACCAAAGGATAGGGAGACAAAGGACTCTGTAAGACCAAGGACTTAAAAAGGGACTCTAGCTGGGTCTATGTCCTCAGTAGAACGCAGTGTTTCAAAGTGTTCACTTTGAGACACACTCCAAGCCACATAGCATCCCTGTAGTCCGCTGGGACAGGGTATGTCTCTCTTATGTTAATAAGAGGTTTCATTCATGTTCTCTCAATGTTGCCACATTTAGCTCTGACAGGCAGGGGCACTGTTCTTCAGGCCCCTCACTGAATGTGCTGAGTGAAGGGAGATAGAGAGGGAGAAAGAGAGAGGGAGAGTCAGTGACAGAGAGAGAAAGGGAGAGAGTGACAGAAAGAGAGAAAGAGATATGAGAGTTTTTTAAAGTGTAGTCTGGAGCCAGCCGCAGTTGGCACTGGGGGAGAGCTTGATCGTCCCTCTGCCATTAAAGGTAAGATTTGCTGATGGTGTGTGTCCCTGCGGAGGGTAAAGATGCTATGAAGAATGTCAGTCTCTTAATGATCACTGTACCTGTCTGGTAAAAGGGGACCTTTAATATCTTTAACATCTTAAAAGACACGCTTTAATGTGCTCAACAGTGTTTCCACTACTCTTCATTCAACTGCCATTTCAGAGGACATTTACTCGGTTGAGATGAAATGGATGAACTTGATAAAAATATTTAATGGAGATTGGAGACAGGTTTTTATCAATACAAGCTCCGAGGCTCACCCTGCCTCACTATTACCTTCTGATGGTGCCTGGTTCAGAGTCAGACAGACAGGGGCCAGGGGAGAGTTAGACAGACAGGGTCTGGGGAGAGTTAGACAGACAGGGTCTGGGGAGAGTTAGACAGACAGGGTCTGGGGAGAGTTAGACAGACAGGGTCTGGGGAGAGTCAGACAGACAGGGTCTGGGGAGAGTCAGACAGACAGGGGCTAGTGGAGAGTCAGACAGACAGGGTCTGGGGAGAGTTAGACAGACAGGGTCTGGGGAGAGTCAGACAGACAGGGTCTGGGGAGAGTCAGACAGACAGGGTCTGGGGAGAGTCAGACAGACAGGGGCTAGTGGAGAGTCAGACAGACAGGGTCTGGGGAGAGTCAGAGAGACAGGGTCTGGGGAGAGTCAGACAGACAGGGTCTGGGGAGAGTCAGACAGACAGGGGCTAGTGGAGACTCAGACAGACAGGGGCTAGGGGAGAGTCAGACAGACAGGGTCTGGGAAGAGTCAGACAGACAGGGTCTGGGGAGAGTCAGACAGACAGGGTCTGGGAAGAGTCAGACAGACAGGGGCTAGGGGAGAATCGGACAGACAAGGGTTGGGGAACAGGAGTAATCGTGGTTAGGGGGGGAAATCGGAGTAAGGGAACAGGGATTGAACAGGGACTGGGGTGAGGGGAACAGAACAGGCCATCTGAGCGAGGCGTGACTGAGCATTCCCCAGTAGGTGCTTAGTATTCCGACACACCGTGTGAAAAATGAAGAAGCTGGTTAGAGATCACAGGGGCTGCTGCTTCCTGTGCCCAGTCTGCCTTCCAGACCTTCCTACCGGTTGTAAAGCGGATTAACCTCTCCCACTTCACAGCTGCCACAACGGCCACCCGCCCCCTCTCAACCACGCCATCGCCATAGCGACTCCGTGTCATCCCTGTGCCTCTTAATCCTCGGGGTCAGGGGGCAACGGTACGGCAAGGCAAGATGAGGGGAGATGAACACGTTATCTAACATGGCACCTCCTGTATCTAATGCTGGCGTCAATCTGTTAATTAATCAACACATTACAAACTATTACACTCAAGTAGAATAACAAGTGGTAGTTATCAGAAGCTTGAAGCTTGTGCTAATTGACACATAGGCATTCAAAAATGCAACGTTATAATGTTGTGTAGTAGGTAACAATTCCAGTTACATCAATGAATAAAAGCCACACAAATAAACAGCAGTTCCATGACCTTGCCGTCCCGAAGCATAAAAAGACATGCATAATGCTTAATTTACTGTCCCAGCACTAGGGGTCTGCCATTTCTCACATATTAATATTAGATTATACTTGTCGGCCACTTATGCCTCTGCTCTCTCCTCTCTCCTTGATTAATAGGAACACTTTGTAAATACAAATATTTCATAGCAGCCTTGTAAAGAGCTGGATCTCTGTCAACTCTTCCCCGTAAAGTAAGCACTTTTCCCCTTCCCCCTTCTTCCCCCCTTTTCTATAGTTCATTTGTGAAATAAACTCAATTACGTTTGTCAGTGGGGCAGGCCTGTAATGTCGGAGGCTCTTTGGAGGCTGTCAGAAAAGGTTTATAGATGACCAAGATGTCCTGTAATGTTGGCTTGTGTCCTCCTCCTCTCCTCCACTGCAGCATTCCCCCTCTTCTCTTCCTCTCACAACAACTGTCCTGCTCTTTCTCCCCAGTCTATGCTGTTGTCGGTGCACATCAAACGCGAGGGAGAGTCACCGGTGGTCTCCCCTCTCTCTTCTGAAGATGCCCACCACTCCGACAGATACCAGGTGAGCTGCCTGCTCTGTGCCCTGCCTGGAGAAACGGGGTGCATTCCAAATGGCAGTAGTACACTATGTAGGGAATAGGGTGCTAACTGGGACGTAAGCCAGGATGTTGCTCTTGGCCCACATATTAAGCATCATAATCCCATTTTCATATCCTGTCACATGACAAGAAATATGGATTAAAGCCACTATGAAATGTACCTCTGGGAAAATAAAAGGAAAAGTCGAAGGAAGAACAGCAATGGATGGACCACATACAAAAACTACCCTGCTACTCTCTGTTAGGGAGGTTAAACTGATTCACATTAGGCAAACTCATGCGGCGATGGTTGAGATGATGTTGAGGTGGTAATTTGTTGTTTTAGTGTTGAACACACAGCATTGACTCAGCCAATCATCTGGCTCTCACATCTTATCATGGAGTGGATCAGGCATCAGCCCAGCTGCCTACCTCCCTCTATCCTCCCTGCTTGTGTCCCAAATGGCACCCAATTCCCTTTATAGTGCACTACTTTTGACGGAGCCCATAGGTAGTGCACTGTATAGGGAATAAGGTGTCATTTGGAATGCAGCACCTCCCACTATCTCTTGCAAAGATTTGCCCAGGCTGTAATGTGTTTCCCTGTTCAGATAGGTAATCACCCACAATTTACCTCAAGCAATGCTCTTATGCTCCCTAAGCCTGGATGGTATCTCTTCTGGTCCACCACGTCCTTGACATGTCTCCCACCTCATTCTGCTGGAGGCTTCACCACTACAGATAGGCTTGCGTCCCAAAAAGCACCCTACTCCACACACAGTGCACTACTTTTGACCAGACCCCTATGGGCCCTGGTCAAATGTAGTGCACTATATAGGGAATAGGGTGCCGTATGGGACGCTGGCATAGATTAGTTAGGATTAAACTGCTTCATACAGCACAGTGTTTTAACCTAAGTTATAAGGTTATGATGGAGCTTTCATTTTTTTTACATCTCAAAGTTTGTTATTTCAAACTCATACGGCAGTGATTTATTATTTGGGTTAAGTGGCTTTTTCCCTTATACCATAAAGTAAGAGCTATGAAGTGTAAGACATCATATCCATACATTGACACGCCTATTAAAGGGGCTGTGGTGAAAGTATATATTTTCATTAGTAAAGCTGCTGCTGAAACCATTTCATGCAAACGATTAAACAGATGCTTTTCCCCACTTAAATGTTAGATTCTTTTCTCTTTTTTTGTAACATGAGCTATCATGTAGTTGTGTAAGCCATTTAGATAGTTTTCATCCAAAATGGCACCCTATTCCCTGTATAGTGTGCTATATTTGACCAGAGTCCTATGAGCCCTGGTCAAAAGTAATGCACTAAGTATGGAATAGGGTATAATTTGGGACGCTGCATAGTGGATCATCATATCATGGGCAGGTTGTATATGAGCACAACTCAAGTGTCAGTGTAAGAGGCCTCTCTGGTATATGATGGACGATCCACTCGCTAGGAGTTTGAACTTGTGCCCACACTCTGTGCCATTGTCAATGAGTGGGCATCCATCCATTGCCCTGACTGGCCCTGCTGGTGTCAGCACATAGCCTACCCACTCTGAAAGAGAGGGGAGAAGAAAGATAGGTGGTCCCATTTAACCCATATCGTAGTGGTATACACAATCACTGATCATGCTTGTCAGTTTCAAACAGGTTTAGATGGGGAGAATTCATAGCCTATTTTGTGTCACTTTCATATGATAAGAAAATGATTAAACACTAATTTTCATGAAATAAAATAAAAAGTTTTAACTATTAGTATTGTCTGCAAAAAAACTACGTTTAGATATGATGCATGGAACTAGTTTACCCTACAAGTTGCTTGAGACACACTTGAATCAATCTTAAAATCTAAAATCAAATTAACTTCCATTGAAGTCACTGTATTACGTACTGCTGCTCCCTAGTGGCCAATAGTGGAACAACATCGGGCGTCCTCTGAACTTTCACTCCTATGTTTAGTCACATGACACGCGTCAAGCCAACATGGCGACGGTGATTAACAAAGCGGCTTTGTAGGCGCCACATTCAATCCTTTGGCATCCTTATAAAATTATTGATACAAAAGTGTATTCATGGTGCGGTGTACTACCGAGAGGCTGAAATGATAGACGTGTAAAAGTGAGTTTGTCGGTTTGAAAAGGCTTTGAACAAAAACTTGCGACCCTGTTATGGAAGAGACGATACAGCCCATAAAAGAAGTACGTTTTTGTTTACTATCAAGCTTAAACTTGCAGGGCACTCTGTAGAATCCAAATCAATCCAGCCATGAACTGCTACTAATGTATCTATAAACAATATAAATTGAAAGGTCCATATCTAATGCATATTTTGTGTGTTTCCTTTCTTCCTACTTGTAGACATTTTTAAGAGTGCGAGCAAACAGGCAAACGCGGTTGAATGGTATGTATACATTTCCTTTTTCTTTTAAAGTACTAATTATTCTTCATAAACATCTTACACATTTGTATTTTTAAGTACATTTCTGGTACAATATCCTGTAGAATTACTTCAAAAATATTGATTAAGCCAGGTATATCTTAATCTGCAACTTCTCACAGCCAACTTGTATGCAATGACATGATTGGAGCCTAGTTTATCTTGGTGAAAATGGTGCCAATGGCTTGTGAAATTATTAAGGCTATTTCCTAAAACAAAACATTTCCTCATCAAATAATCTTCTGTTCATTTTTATTGAGTAGCCTATGATTGTCATAAAACATTTTTTTTATTTTTTTTTATACATTACACTACTGAAAAAAACAGATTGCTCAACCAATATCATCCGCACTACATTTGGTGGAATTGTCAATCAAAGTTGAAGCAGCAAGCAACTGGGGAGGCGAATGTGCATCTTCAGAGTGTGAGAACAGAGTCATAGCGTAGGTCTGGATGGACCGGCTGACAGTCAGTCCGTGGACCCTTGACCAGGCTGTGTTTGGTTTGACCATGCATTTCTACCCTGCATAGCCATAACCTTGGCTCTGCCATCGATATAACACATTATGGTTAAGTATAGCCAGAGGCCCATGTTGAACAAAGCCCTGTGTGGCCTTGCTGACAGCCCTTCACACTGTGGACCAGCTCCAGGCTGTAGCTTACATTACAGCTACAGAGCCAGGCCTGCCCCTTGTTGCCCAACTGAGTGTGATTTCAGGGCTGGCTGGTGGGGGGGTCGGGAGTCCTGGCTGCCGTTGTGTGTCTCCGTCCCTGCTGTTCCCTTGACCTAGCGCCTACACGAGCAGAGGATCTATTAACCCTTGACCTTCTTGATATGTTGACAGTCGATGACCTCTGCTGGTGCAGGCGCTACGCCAAGGAAAGTGTCAAAAATGCTCCCCTTGGACTGCACAATGGAGCCCCCCTTCCCCCCTGCTGCATTGGCCACGGTAAGAGCCTGCCCCCACGTCCTCTCCCAACACCCACTCTGTCAGCCAGCAGTCCCAGGCTCCCTCTCTGCCTCCATTGGCATTTGCACCATCCTCGGCAGCAGCCTCAGTGCTGCTATGAAAAGAAACGGTGCCGACTTTGTTTAAACTCAAGCCTCCATTAATGTCTATTACCTCTCATGTGGAACCTGAATGATTCTGAGGGGGGGGGGGGGGACGACTCGTGCCGGGCCTAATTAATCGTCCCTTTCTGTCTGCGTTTAATGAAGCCCTACTCGATTACCATCACCCGTTCCCTGGCCTGGGAGAGAGATTATTAGTCGCTGTCCCAATCTCCCCAAAGTTATGGCGCGTTGTCCTTCCTCTCACCGTCCCTCCTCAGGTCCCCCTTGGCCCCTTTCGCAATCACAGCCACCTAAAAATTAATGTCCCTGGACGCCATTTGCAGTTAAGAAAAAGCGACAAAGACTTACGGCGCATTGGCCACTGTTCTGCTGTGTTAAATTTCAAATTATGCAGTGGGGGGAGTTGTCGACTAGTGCTATAGAAGGATTGTTGAGTCACGTGACCTAGACCTACAGTAGACCATCCTTACCCGTCCTATGGAGAGAGGAAACCAAGTTCAGGCCTATCGTCTCCTAAAACAATGTTAGTTTCTATGAGGAGAGTAAATTACCATATCCTGTGAAAGAGGAGGAACCTTCTCAATGTTTAGCTTCTCCTCAAACACTGGTTGAAGAGAATAGATTGCCCTCTCTTTTTTGTCATCACGGCACGGTGTTAGAACATTAGACTGTAGTCTCCTAGGCATCTCTGAGTAAGAGTGCTGGTCTAGGATCAGGTTCCCCCTGACCATGTAATCTTATTCATTTTTTGTCTAAAAGGAAATACTGAGACACGTTATGAATCCTGACGTTAGACTAGTTGTGGCGCTGAGGAGGATTGTCACAGCGGCATCTCCACTCGCTGTTGTAATTCCTGATCTTCTGGTACCGGACACTGTGGCATCTTCTAAGAGACCTGGGGCGCATCGATTCCTCACCACTCCGCTGACCCACGTTATTGCCAGTGAGACAGCAAACTTCTCTGACATGTTGTGAATGCCAATAGCGTTCACCGCTGCTCTTCTGCCAAGCAGAGGAGAGACGCACATTACACAGCTGGAGGACAGAGGAGAGACGCACATTACACAGCTGGAGGACAGAGGAGAGACGCACATTACACAGCTGGAGGACAGAGGAGAGACACACAGTACACAGCTGGAGGACAGAGGAGAGACACACAGTACACAGCTGGAGGACAGAGGAGAGACACACAGTACACAGCTGGAGGACAGAGGAGAGACGCACAGTACACAGCTGGAGGACAGAGGAGAGACACACAGTACACAGCTGGAGGACAGAGGAGAGACACACAGTACACAGCTGGAGGACAGAGGAGAGACGCACATTACACAGCTGGAGGACAGAGGAGAGACACACAGTACACAGCTGGAGGACAGAGGAGAGACACACAGTACACAGCTGGAGGACAGAGGAGAGACGCACATTACACAGCTGGAGGACAGAGGAGAGACACACAGTACACAGCTGGAGGACAGAGGAGAGACACACAGTACACAGCTGGAGGACAGAGGAGAGACGCACATTACACAGCTGGAGGACAGAGGAGAGACACACATTACACAGCGGGAGGACAGAGGAGAGACACACAGTACACAGCTGGAGGACAGAGGAGAGACGCACAGTACACAGCTGGAGGACAGAGGAGAGACACACATTACACAGCGGGAGGACAGAGGAGAGACACACAGTACACAGCTGGAGGACAGAGGAGAGACACACAGTACACAGCTGGAGGACAGAGGAGAGACGCACAGTACACAGCTGGAGGACAGAGGAGAGACACACATTACACAGCGGGAGGACAGAGGAGAGACACACATTACACAGCGGGAGGACAGAGGAGAGACACACAGTACACAGCTGGAGGACAGAGGAGAGACGCACATTACACAGCTGGAGGACAGAGGAGAGACACACAGTACACAGCTGGAGGACAGAGGAGAGACGCACATTACACAGCTGGAGGACAGAGGAGAGACACACAGTACACAGCTGGAGGACAGAGGAGAGACGCACATTACACAGCTGGAGGACAGAGGAGAGACGCACATTACACAGCTGGAGGACAGAGGAGAGACGCACATTACACAGCTGGAGGACAGAGGAGAGACGCACATTACACAGCTGGAGGACAGAGGAGAGACACACAGTACACAGCTGGAGGACAGAGGAGAGACGCACAGTACACAGCTGGAGGACAGAGGAGAGACGCACATTACACAGCTGGAGGACAGAGGAGAGACACACAGTACACAGCTGGAGGACAGAGGAGAGACACACAGTACACAGCTGGAGGACAGAGGAGAGACACACAGTACACAGCTGGAGGACAGAGGAGAGACACACAGTACACAGCTGGAGGACAGAGGAGAGACACACAGTACACAGCTGGAGGACAGAGGAGAGACACACAGTACACAGCTGGAGGACAGAGGAGAGACACACAGTACACAGCTGGAGGACAGAGGAGAGACGCACAGTACACAGCTGGAGGACAGAGGAGAGACGCACATTACACAGCTGGAGGACAGAGGAGAGACACACAGTACACAGCTGGAGGACAGAGGAGAGACACACAGTACACAGCTGGAGGACAGAGGAGAGACACACAGTACACAGCTGGAGGACAGAGGAGAGACGCACAGTACACAGCTGGAGGACAGAGGAGAGACACACATTACACAGCGGGAGGACAGAGGAGAGACACACAGTACACAGCTGGAGGACAGAGGAGAGACACACAGTACACAGCTGGAGGACAGAGGAGAGACGCACAGTACACAGCTGGAGGACAGAGGAGAGACACACATTACACAGCGGGAGGACAGAGGAGAGACACACATTACACAGCGGGAGGACAGAGGAGAGACACACAGTACACAGCTGGAGGACAGAGGAGAGACGCACATTACACAGCTGGAGGACAGAGGAGAGACACACAGTACACAGCTGGAGGACAGAGGAGAGACGCACATTACACAGCTGGAGGACAGAGGAGAGACACACAGTACACAGCTGGAGGACAGAGGAGAGACGCACATTACACAGCTGGAGGACAGAGGAGAGACGCACATTACACAGCTGGAGGACAGAGGAGAGACGCACATTACACAGCTGGAGGACAGAGGAGAGACGCACATTACACAGCTGGAGGACAGAGGAGAGACGCACAGTACACAGCTGGAGGACAGAGGAGAGACGCACAGTACACAGCTGGAGGACAGAGGAGAGACGCACATTACACAGCTGGAGGACAGAGGAGAGACACACAGTACACAGCTGGAGGACAGAGGAGAGACACACAGTACACAGCTGGAGGACAGAGGAGAGACACACAGTACACAGCTGGAGGACAGAGGAGAGACACACAGTACACAGCTGGAGGACAGAGGAGAGACACACATTACACAGCTGGAGGACAGAGGAGAGACACACAGTACACAGCTGGAGGACAGAGGAGAGACACACAGTACACAGCGGGAGGACAGAGGAGAGACACACAGTACACAGCTGGAGGACAGAGGAGAGACGCACAGTACACAGCTGGAGGACAGAGGAGAGACGCACAGTACACAGCTGGAGGACAGAGGAGAGACGCACAGTACACAGCTGGAGGACAGAGGAGAGACGCACAGTACACAGCTGGAGGACAGAGGAGAGACGCACAGTACACAGCTGGAGGACAGAGGAGAGACGCACAGTACACAGCTGGAGGACAGAGGAGAGACACACAGTACACAGCTGGAGGACAGAGGAGAGACGCACAGTACACAGCTGGAGGACAGAGGAGAGACTCACAGTACACAGCTGGAGGACAGAGGAGAGACGCACAGTACACAGCTGGAGGACAGAGGAGAGACGCACAGTACACAGCTGGAGGACAGAGGAGAGACGCACAGTACACAGCTGGAGGACAGAGGAGATGGAAAACCCCCAATAGACTACCATGAATTTACAATGTATTTTTCGTCCATGTCAAATGCAATAGCGGTTGCCATATTGAAAGAGAGCCTGGTTGTGACAGAGGCATTCTGCTGGGCTGTATTGCCTGCTATGAGCCTGTTATCCACACTGACAGGGGGTTTAATTTGATCAAATAACTAATTAGGTTATATCAGATTCTAATCAAGAACATTCAGTTGATTTGTGTTTTTTGGGTTGCGTACTCTTTTACTGCATTTCAACCAATCATGTCATTGTAGCCACATCGCTGTCTGCTGAAGTCAATGGACCTACCCATGTGATATTTTAGTACGGCACTTAAAACAGGAATACAAAAACAAGTCCCAGATTGCTGTGTATTTTTTCATGATTCTAACCACCTCTTCCTCTGCTTCTTTGTGTTTCAGCCCGGATTGGGAAGATGAAGCGCCGGAAGCCAGAGGATGGGCAGGTATGTCCACTGTGCAGCGCGCCGCTGGCAGGGACTGAGGAGGAGATGAGTAGGCATGTGGAACAATGTCTGTTCAAGGTAGCCTCACGTCCCTACCCGTACCCTCAGCCTCGGGCCTCTAGTCAACCAATCACCATCTTTCTAGTCACTAGTCACCACCACGCTATCTAGTGTCTATCCACTCTGCTCTCCCTCTTTCCACTGGATCTGACAGAGCGTACACACTACTTAGAAATTACACAGACTCAGAACACATGGAAACAGTAGCCACCAGGGCTTCGTTGCCTGACAAGCTCTTATTTTACTTGTCCTCCAAGCACTGAATCTAGCTTACTCCAGTCTTAAAAAAGGAGCTTTCCTCTTTGCTCTATGCTGATGACTTGTAGTACCAGTTTGATGTTCAACAGAAATAATCATTACTCTAGGAAAACAGCTCTTTCCTGTCGAATAGTTAGCCCACCTCGCTCCCCTGTAGGAAAATCTTCTTCCTCCTCAGTCTCTGCTTCCTAAATAGAATAGATGGCAAGTGAGGCCTCCTGACCAGCACAGATTCATGCTCACTGTCATTGTAACCATTTCTTCTTTGCTCACAGAATAGGATCGATGTATTTATAGTAATCATGCTCTCATAAACTTGGCTGTAACGTTGGTCATGATGCTCCACTTGACCCCCTACTTTGGTGATGGTCTTTCCAAATCTTACAGATGTTTTACTAACACCAATTGTGCATCATAGCTAGTTTTGTATTAATCTATATTATTCAATATTTATATTTTAATGAATACAAAGATTACTGATCATTTTCTATTTAACATTTAGATTATTTCTGACAGGAGACTGTTTTTTCCACTCCAAGCCCTACCCTGTGTCTGGGTCAGTGTTGACAGTGTCTTTGTTCTCTCAGAGGGAGGGTGCGTTTGCTGAGGATGACTCTGCAGACATTGACGGAGAGAACGGGACCCGCTTCGAGGAGTACGAGTGGTGCGGCCAGAAGAGGGTCAGAGCTACCACCCTGCTGGAAGGAGGCTTCAGAGGTACACTATGCACTACCCGATCAAAAGTAATGCACTATAAAGGGAATAGGTGCCAATTGGGACGCAAATCAATTTTTCACTCTAAAAAAATCCGTCTACTTTGGTTCTTACATTAAAATGGCAAAACAGTTGTGCAACATTTGAGAAATAACAAAGTGTTTAGGGTAGTTGAAAGTATCCTAACGATAAGAGTCTTAAGCCAGTACACCAAAATGCCTTCCAGCACGCAACAGGACCCACTCTGAACAACATTCCCTGCTAGTCACAATTCTCCTTCAGTATAACAACAGGTTGACTCTGTGCATCATTGCCTTTTTAAAAGGACGTGGCTGGGTGCAGAGAGGCTAACATGCCCAGGGCTACAGCCAGACATGGTGGACAGCTTTGGCTCTGTTTACCAAATTACACCCTATTCCCTACTACATAGTGCACCCTATGGGTTCTGTACAAAAGTAGTGCACTGAATAGGGTGCCATTTGGGACACGCTACATCTGTCTCTCCAGCTGCAGTGTGGGGCCATGTGGCCCCGGTCCAGACGGGGGACAGCCCAGTCCGGTCCTGGCCCCAGCCCTTTAGGAGGGAAAGGAAAACACATTTAGCTGTGCAATTGACCCGTCTGAACCTGTGAGGAGTGGTGTGTGGAAGGGAAATGGGCCAGTGACCCCCAGGTTCCCCTCAGCCCAGCAATGCAATTATAGCCCTGTCCCTAAAGCTGCCCACTAGGGACCATGGCCTGCTCTCTCCTCCTACCCCCCCCCCCCTTAACTTATCTTATCTTATGGGAGGGCTAGAATTGAATATCAAATCGGTAATCATTGACAACAAGACATCAGTGGGATATTGACTGGAATGTTCAATAACCTGTAAGTTATGTATTTTTTATTTCCAAGTACAATACAGGGACTTTGAAATGTAGGCTGTGATTTAGATGCTGTAATGAATTGATCCAGCCTAGCCACTGTGTGCTCACCTAAATGATTTGTGAATATTTAGAAGGCCATTGGTCCATGGTCAATAGCTAGTGTAGTCCGCTTGATTGGACAAGTGTATGATTTGGCCATAGGTCAGCATTCATTATCTCATGTCCAACAGACAGGCCTTTGCTTCACTGCTAGAGAGAGCTATGAAAATGAATTGGCCACAGGTCCTCATGGTGTGAGTCTACAGATCACAGGAAAGCAAAGAGTCCTCATCTTCTCTAAGGGCCCCTTTAAAATTCTCAAAGTCCCCAAATTTCATCCAGGCGGTAAAACTGCATTACAAAGCCCAATAAGACGTGTGCCTTTTGGCCCCTCTCTCGCTACAAACCTGACCAGACAGACAGCCTACAGATCAATTTGATATCTTGATTGAACCTCCTGAGCAGGAGGCTGTCCGTCTGTCTGTCCATTCATCTAATGAGCAGCAGACCCCTTCTGGCCGGCTGTGATAGCCCGGCGTCCTGTGATGTGACACAGATAAGGGCTGGTCAAAGCCAGAGGTGCTTTCTGCTGCTCTTAGCCAGCCTGGGGAGACCACTTGAAAGCAACCCCCCGCACCCCCCTAGAAGCTCAGAAGGTGGATTTGCCTTGAAAGCTTTGCTGCAGTCAGCCTTGGTTCAATGGGCCCAGCCAGGCAGAATCCACCATCTACCCAGCCCAGGGGGGGTGGTTGATGCAGGGAGGAGAGACAGAGATGAGGGGCTTCAATGGGATAAGAGAGGCCTATCCTCTGTGAGCCACCAGCACCACCACCGCCACCTCTCTCGCTTTGAGGGGAGGGAAGAAAGGCAAAGGGAAGCCGTTTAAACACCACAGAGAAGTCGAGGACCAGGAGAGAGAGGGAGGAAAATCGAACAGGATCACTTTCTGCTTGAGACGTGTGGGGCCCAGCCCTCACGTGGTCCTCCTGTGTACATGGCTTATGAGGGCCTGGGAGAAAAGCACTAAAGGCTGATGTATTGAGGAAGAGGGTCAGATCTGATCCCAGCAGCCTGATAGTGAAGACCAAAGCTAAGTGAGCCGATCCTGGGAGAGAGGATTTGGGGCCGCTGACTGAAGATGACAGCGGGGACAGAAAGCACTCTCTGCTTTGTAAACAGGCTTCAAAGATGGTGGCCATCTCTCTCCCATCATCTCTCCAGACGTGTCCTGTAAATGCCAGAGAGATATGATGGATATGACCAGAGCCGACTGGGGAGGCCTGATCAGGGCTATAAGCACCATGGCAACCGGCTGTTATTGGTCAGACTGTCTCATGTTGATTGGTCCCTTGACCCTCCCTCGCCACTCGCTCAGAACCTTAGCTTTGTCTCTGTCTCATCTCCAGATGGTGGTGACATATGAAGATAGGTGTTCCGTGTCACAGTCACGTCTGTGTTACACAGGGAAGAACACATGTATTTGACATGTTCATGTCAATAAGATGCACAAGATTGGTTATGATAATGAGCGTGGAGGATATGCGAGGGACGGGTGCCATTTAGGTGCACCTGTGTAGTGTGTGTGTCAGTGTGCACGGACGTGTGTGTGTGTGTGTTAAGGGCTGGAAAGGGTCAGAAACTTTCCAGTAAATTTCCGGGAATTTTCCATGGGAAGTTAAGCCTGGGAATTTTGCTTAAATTCATCAAAAAAGTTAGCTTATAACAGTGAACCTTTTTTGTGGGATACAGAAGGCAATTCTAGGTCTTGTGGCATATTTTGGTTAAACTATCCCCAATTCAATTGAATTGCAACCCTCTGCATGCACAGTGCATTCTTCCATCACATGTACAGCTGATTCTCAAGATCTTACATTGTCTGAGCCAAGGACTACATGCTTTATGGTAATTTGATTACGATACTGGGTGGGTTGAATATATTTTATATGACATACATTATTTTTTGTTAACTTCTCTAGGGTAGGGGAAAGCATTCGGATTTTTGGATGAAATGCATGCCCAAATTAAACTGCCTGCTTCTCGGGCCCAGAAGATATGATATGCATATAACTGGTAGATTTGGATAGAAAACACTCTAAAGTTTCCAAAACTGTTGAAATAGTGTCTGTGAGTATAACAGAACTGATTTGGCAGGTGAAAACCTGAGAAAAATCCATTCATGAAGTAGATTTTTAAATAAAAAATTGTAGTTTTCTATTCAATGCCATTGCAGTATCCATTGACTTAGGACTCAAATTGCAGTTCCTATGCCTTCCACTAGATGTCAACAGTGTTTAGAAATTGTTTCAGGCTTGTATTTTGAAAAATGAGGAAGTAAGAGCAGTCTGAATGAGTGGACCCTAAAGTGTCACAGAGCTTTTTCATGCGCGAGACTTAGAGAGTGCCTTTCTTGTTTAGCTTTGAAATATTATTGATTATTTAGGCTAAAAACAACCTGAGAATTGAATATAAACATCGTTTGACATGTTTCTATGAACTTTACGGATACAATTTAGATTTTTTGTCTGCCTGTTTTGACTGCGTTTAAGCCTGTGGAATACTGAAGAAAACGCGCAAACAAAATGGAGATTTTGGGATATAAAGAGACTTTATTGAACAAAAGGAACATTTATTGAGTAAATGAATGTCTGCTGAGTGCAACCATATGAAGATCATCAAAGGTAAGGGATTAATTTTATCTCTTTCTGACTTGTGTAACTCTTCTACTTGGCTGGTTACTGTTTGTAATGATTTGTCTGCTGGGCTATGTTCTCAAATAATTGTACGGTATGCTTTCGCCATAAAGCATTTTTTAAATCTGACACCGTGGTTGGATTCACAAGAAGTTAGTCTTTAAACCTATGTAAAATATGTTTTTTCTGAATTTTTATATTGAGTATTTCTGTATTTGAATTTGGCGCCCAGCAGTTTCACTGGCTGTTGAAAGGTGGGACGCTAACGTCTCACGTACCCAAGAGATGTTAACTCGTAAAAGAGTAGCCTACAGCAAAGTGTGTTTAAATAATTTCTAACTTGTTAACAATTTCTGCTGGTTAGTTTTTGCTACCATGTGGGTTTTAGCTTGCTTGAGCCTGCTAACTGAGTGTTAATTCACCTGTTTCCATACATTTATTATAAAGGAGTTGTTTAATCTAACTGTTTAACTATTTATCTGTACATGGAATTGTATTTTTTATAAAAAAAATTACTCATTTTTTTCTAATCTTCACAGCAATCTAATCTAATCTTCATGCCACGGGCACTATCTGATGTGTGTAGACATTTCACTGCAGCTAATGTTGAAGGAAAAGCTGTGTACATTTGCAAATACTGTGCCAAATCATATGTGAAGAATGCAACAAAGATGTAGAATCATCTGGCCAAGTGCATAAAGAATTACTGATGAAGAGAATCAGAGAATTGCTAATGAATGTCCTGCTCAAGCTGTGTATGCAACTGGTTCACCTCTGATGCTCACAGGCAATGTATATTGGAAGAGATTTCTGAATGTTCTTCGCCCAGCATACACCCCTCCAACCAGACATGCTTTATCTACTCATTTGCTGGATGCAGAGTTCAGCAGAGTTCAAGTGAAGGTCAAGCAAATCATAGAGAAGGCAGACTATATTGCAATCATCTCTGATGGGTGGTCGAATGTTCGTGGGCAAGGAATAATTCATCCCGCAACAAGTATTCTACAAGAGCACAGACGCCAGGGACAACAGACACACCGGCCTCTACATTGCAGATGAGCTGAAGGCAGTCATCAATGACCTTGGACCACAGAACGTATATGCACTGGTGACAGAAAATGCTGTGAACATGAAGGCTGCTTGGTCTAAAGTGGAGGAGTCCTACCCTCACATCACACTCATTGGCTGTGCTGCTCATGCATTGAATCTGCTCCTCAAGGACATCATGGAACTGAAAACAATGGATATACTCTACAAGAAAGCCAAGGAAATGGTTAGGTATGTGAAGGGTCATCAAGTTAAAGCAGCAATCTACCTCACCAAGCAAAGTGAGAAGAATAAGAGCACCACATTGAAGCTGCCCAGCAACACCCGTTGGGGTGCTGTTGTCATCCTGTTTGACAGTCTCCTGGAGGGGAAGGAGTCTCAAGAAATGGCCATATCACAGTTTGCTGATATGGACACCCCTATCAAGGGGATCATCCTGGATGATGTATTTTGGGAGAGAGTGGTAAGCAGCCTGAAACTTCTGAAACCTATAGCAGTAGCCATTGCACGGATTGAGGGAGACAATGCCATCCTTTCTGATGTTCAGACTCTGCTTGCAGATGTAAGAGAAAAAATCCGTACTGCCCTGCCCACTTCACTGTTGCTCCAAGCCGAGGAAACTGCAGTTCTGAAATGAATCAAAAAGCGTGAATACTTCTGCCTGAAGCCTACACACGCCGCAGCGTACATTTTGGACCCCCAAGTATGCTGGCAAGAGCATCCTGTCTGGTGCAGAGATCAACAAGGCCTACGGTGTCATCACTACCGTGTCTCGCCACCTTGGCCTGGATGAGGGCAAGATTCTTGGCTGTCTGGAGAGGTACACTTCCAAGCAAGGGCTTTAGGATGGAGATGCAATATGGCAGTCGTGCCAACATTATTTCATCAGCCACCTGGTGGAAGGGACTTTGTGGATCTGAGGCTCTTTCCCCTGTTGCCTCCATCATCATCCAAATCCCACCAACATCAGCCACCTCAGAGCGCTTGTTTGGGAACACACACACCAAAGCACTCTACAGGCAGACCAATACAAGGGTTGAAAAATTGGTGACCATCTGGGCAAATTTGAGGCTTTTTGAGCCTGACAACGAGCCATCCTCAACAAGGTTGGAAAGTGACAGTGAAGATGAGGCCTCAGTCTTATGTTCAAGAGGTGGACATTGAGGATGTCCAGGGAGAAGACATGGAAGCCTGAGAGGAAGACAACCATGGCTTTAGTTTCTAGACTAAGTTTAGTTTCTAGACTGTGTTGAAAACGTTTTTGGGAGATGCGATGGATCATTGGGGATCATTCAATATTCCCTTTTGTTGTTCAGTGAAATCATCCCATGTGAAGAGTCATTTAATTAAAGATACAATTGGTAACTAAATTCTTTTTATTTCTATTGGAAGGATTTAATCATTTGCAATTATGTCTACTTATGATAAGGTAAAAGGTTTCTGTCTTGATATGGTAAATGTATCCAATGCAAAAAAAAACATCTACATTTAAATGGTAATAATATTCATTTACATATTTCTGTTAAATCCCATGTATTCCCGTTAATTCCAATATATTCCCATTAATTCACATGGAAAGTTTCCACCTCTGAATATTCCCCAAAATGTGCAACCCAAGTATTGATCCTAGATGATCTGCCAGGAGTAGGGGCAAAAAGGGAGTAGCCTATCCCCTGGGGTCGGAGAGAGAGATGGAGGGGGTGAGAGAGATGGAGGGAGAGAGGGAGCGCGTGCAACAGCGTGCATAATGTGACTGAAAGGCAGTTATAGTGGCGCTGACCTTTTCAGGGGAGATTAGATTGCCTGCCAAGACTGGTTAAAGGGAGAGATGGGGCCTGAACTGAGCTGAGCAGCATGACCAGGCTGGGCAACCCAACAGCATCTTTGCGTCCTAAATGGCATCCTATTCCCTATTTAGTTTTTGACCATGGCCCATGGGGCTCTGGTAAGAAGTAGTGCACTTTAATGGTGAATAGAGTGGCATTTGGGACACTACCTGTTACTTCAGACTGCTGTAGTCCTCCTCCTCTCTGCTCATGGGACATCAACCGGGTCGGACTTTGGGCAATCCAATTTCAGCCGGACGGTTTGGCTGCATGCCACTTGCTTTTACAGCATCCCCTCGTTTTAGTTTCTATCAGTCAACTATCAGTGTGATGGGGATCTTGTTTTCCCTACTTGTCTTTATAGTCTTCTTCCACACTTACCGCTGTGGTGAATTGAGATTGAATTGGATCGAATGCAGCAGTTGTAGGCAGCCCACACCTGTCGGTTCCAGTTGGGGGAAGTATATTTGAGAGAAATATTTCTCCATGTCCCACTGGGTTTAAGGCTAATCCTACCTAGTAACACTTAGCAGTGGAAAGTCCACTTCTTAGGGGCAACAGTGGCCCCGGCCTTGTCAGTGGGTGGGTCGGGAACAGTGAAAGCATCTAGAGCCTCTCTCCTCAGCCAGTGAGCCACCACACCACAGCCTTTTGAAAATCAATGCTGTGCTGCTCTGCCTCTGTCCCTCCCATCTCCTGGCCCCAATCCCAGCCATGCATTGCTAACTAGCCGCAGGATCCATACCCTGATCAATTGATTGGATTAACAGTGATTTCAGGTTCCTTCCAACCCTCTGCCACTTTCTCATCCCCAATGTGCCTGGCCAGCGGCCGCCATTAGTGGTCGGGACTGAGGGACTATCTATTTATTTATTTTAGCCTCTCCTACGTGTTGCCACTCGTTCACAGTAGATGAACTGCAAATGATGCCCTGCATTTCATTTATCTAATTTACGACCTTACCACCAGACCTGGCCCGGCCGCCATACCTCCCTTCCTCCCCTCCTTCCCAGCGGCCTTAGAGGCATCCCCCAGGTCCAGGTGGTTGACTGTGCTGTGGGAGAGACAAAGGCTTGGACTTGAAAAACACATTATTAGCCCATCCCTTGCTCTATAGTATTTCAATCATCTCAAAGTCCATGAATGGTGGTGGTCTATCTGGATAGGATAGGCTTCCATGCTGCCCGCTGGTCCCCGCCGTCTGGTAATACTTCCTCTGCCACCAGCAGCTGAACAGACATTTATGCACCACAGCCATTGTTCGCATATGCTCCACGCAACCACAGGGACCAAATAAAACTTAAAAGGTCCCTTTTTATGTGATCACTAAAAGCATGGGCACATTGTAAAAAGGGTTAGCCTTGGTGGCAGGCAGGGACAGAGTTTTATCCTCCTCGAGCAGCAGCTCCCTCAGCACAGAGCTTCCTCCAGCCTTCACAGAGGGAGGGGAGGAGGCTGCCTGCCTTCTGGGTCTCTGTGCTGGGTTGACTTTAGGACATCTATCCATGGCTCTACCTATGTCTCCACATGAGCCCAGTCTGTCTGTACCCCACCACAGCCCTATACCATCTCCTGTTCTGACACGTCAGCTGTCAGTGTCCAGTCCTAGACGAGTGAGAGACTCGGTCCCTGACCACTCAATCAGCCCCCAGCGCTGTGTGCGTCTCCGTGGCAGCACAGGCAGGGGGAGAGGCAAGTCCTAAGTGGAGCTGAAAGAGCCAGCAGTCAGGCAGGAGTTTGTCTGGTGGGCCGCTCATCACAGGGTTTATAGAGGTGCCAGTCAGATCTACCGCCAGTCAGTCAGCCCCCCCCAGACTGCCACGCTCTCATAACCAGATAACCATCCACTGGCAGCTGACAGACAGCTGACACAACCCAGTAAACCTCTTCCCTCTGTCTGCCGCTGACAGCCAACAACACTTTACAGGGAGGGAGGGAGGGGGAGATTGCAGCATCTCAACATGTCTATTTCAATCAGTTTGCTTTAGCAGCAGGTTAATAGCTAGCTCAGATCTTTCTTACCCTGCTGGTCTACATGTGTAGAGAGAGCGATAGGGAGACGGGGTCTGGAAGAAGGGCTTGCTGCTTTTGGAGCCCTGCTTTGCACTGTCATCCTGTCTGACATGACAGAACTGCCTGCTTCAGAGGTTGTGAAGTGTATATACAGTGTTTAAACGCATTTGTATTTCCCTCCACAATATTAAGGACGGTTGCATGGTCTGACAGAGCCTAGGCAATGACTCTGCCCCCCTCCCTCTCCCCTCCCTCCCTCTGCCCCCCTCCCTCTCCTCAGGAACAGGCTTTGCCATGTGTAGCACGAAGGAGAGCCACGACAGCGACGCCGACCTGGACGTGGATGGAGACGACACGCTAGAGTACGGCAAGGCCCAGTACACAGAGGCAGACATCATTCCCTGCTCCGGAGAGGACCAAGGAGAAGCCAAAGAACGGGAGGCCCTGCGCGGGGCGGTGTTGAAGTAGGTTCTCACTCCTACCACTCTACTGAAGTCCACTCTGGTCTACTCTACTGACTTGGGTTTTGTTTGTTTCTGCTCTTTCAGTGGTGGAATGCCGTCCAACAGAATAGCAGCAGAGTTCTCCAAATGGGCCAGTGATGGTGAGTTGAGGCTTGGAACAAGATATCATCTTCTGTTTTTATGGTTACCATATTGAAATCTTTTGACCGTATTGATTTAATGTCAAGGTCAGTTGTCATAGTTCCCCATCTCTCTCTGCAGAGATGCCCTCCACGAGCAATGGCGAGAGCAGCAAGCAGCAGCTGCCTCAGGACCCCAACGCCGCCTGCTCATCCTCCAATGCGCCCCGGACCTGTAAAAACAGCGAAATAGAGAAGTAAGAATCATCTCTCCATCCCGTCCTCCCCTCTCTTCTCAGCCCCAGAGCACACACACACACACCTGCCCAAGCCCTTTCCTATCTCGTTTCTATTACTCTCAAATTAGTTTTCTTTCCTTCCTGCGCCCGGCCGGTTCGGTCATAAATGATGCATTTTGTGTGGTCGTTTTTCCTCCTGCGGTGAGATAGCCGGTGAATCTGTGCTTTGACTCACTTCATCCACTGGTCTGATCACAGAGAGGCTCCAATGGTATTGATCCTCTCTCTGTAGCCGTGTGCTCCATCTGGGCCAGACACACAGCACCACGCAGGAATCCTAATTTCACCACATAAGCACACACACTACCTCCCTCCTGCTACCTACCTAGCAGCAGACCTCCTAGTAGAAGCCCAGCTCCAGTCTCTCCAGCCCCTCCCTGCCAAGCAGCAGATAAATGTGAATAACCTGTTCATGTGAAAGGGCAGCCCCTCTAATTCCCTCATCTCCATGTCCTCATCCATATTCCCCGACAAGCGGCGCCCAGAAAACAATTTCCACCAGCAGCAGCATGGCCGGCCCCTCTGAATGGGTAATTGGGGTCAGAGCAGCACAGCTAGTGGAGAGAGAGGGGGATTTTGGTTGATTGCTTGCTTCTGCATGTTTGGCATATTCCATGTTCTCCCCCTTTGCTCCTCTTGCTCCCCATTTTGTCTCAGTTGCTTCAGTTTCCCCCCACCCCTATCTTAAACATGGCCACAGGTCAAAACTGCAGTCTGCCACTGCCTTCCATCACAATCCCTCTCTCTCTCTTCCTTGCTGCCTTCACTTGTCCAAGCCTCAGAGACTGACTGACTTACTGACTACTTCTGACTCCTTCCTCACATCTCATTTGGCCATTTCCTTTCCTCAGTGTCCATTTCCCCTGCTGACTCTGACTGAGATAAATGATTGTTTTGGTTTCAACAAAGCAGCCAAACGGCTCCGTTTCTTATTCTCCCTCAGCCGCCATCGTCATCATTGACTTCCTGTGAAGGGCTCATGTTAAAATGCCTAGTAGTACGAGAGTAGCAAGTGTTTTCTAAATCCACACACACATGTTTATTTCCTCTTTCTCTTAGCGCCCGTAGTGTCACACACACACACACACACACACACACACACACTTCTCCACACACACACACACACACACTTTTCTACACACCCTCTTGTGTGTCTGAATTTAAATGAATCAATCAGGAGGAAGTTGCTCAGCTTAGAGTAGAGCTGGTCTAGCCACATATTAAATATCAGCCTGCTGCTGGAGATCTGAACTGGTGCATAAGCATAGCAGCTTGAGGTGTATTGATCTGGGTTGTATCCCAAATGGCACCCTATTCCCTTTATAGTGCACTGCTTTTGACTGGAGCACTATGGGCCCTGGTCAGAAGTGGTGTACTATAAAGGGAATGATGGCCCATTTGGGATGCAACCCTGATCTGGCCTCATCAGTACACTGTGATCACGTATCTGGCCCTATCCCTCCACCCCTCTTCCTGGGTGACTGTGTGTACCCAGGATGAATGTGTGTGTGCAGAGTGGGAGGATGAATTCATCAGCAGCACATCCTCTGGGGCAGTGTGGTTATGATCCGTCTGTGTGGCAGACAGACCGATGCAAACACAATGACTGTCTGAGGGTTAGGGATGGAAAGCCTTGTGTCCATAAGGATAACAGTGTTGGGGGTTTAGGCTTAAGTGAGTGTAGGAATAGCGAGTTGCTCTTTTTTTGTTGTGTGTGTGTCGGCATGAAGAAAGACAGGTGAGCGCTCCCTAAGTGGTGAAGCCAGGAGCATGACAGCTTAGGTTGATTCATCACTGTAACCCTGTTGAGGCTCCCTGCCTCCCCTCTTATACACACATACACACATGGTTCATCTCCTTCCCACACACACACACACACACACACATATATTCGTGACAGCCACCTCTCTGTGCCATTATGTGGTGGAGAGGGGCATTAGGTGTGTTAGGCGGGCAGGCCATAGATCACTCCCGCTGGTTGTCAGACAGAAGGAAGAGTAGGCCTAAGCCATGAGAAGGGCCTCCCGCCTGCCTCCTGAATTAGCTATCAGCTGCTCTGCTCCAGATGTGACACGCCCGTGTATTTAATATCGCAGGCCATGTTTCCACCAACCAGTCTGCTCTGGGGCACATACTCATTGGTTGGCACACTATTCCCTATATAGTGCACTACTTTTGATTGTGCCCAATGGGGAAAAAGAAAGTCAAACGTAGTGCACTATACACGGAATAGGGTGCCGTTTGGGACACCTCCACAGACAGTCACTCTCCAGCTGAACCTGTATTATTCCCAGATATTTCTTGTTTTTCTCCCTCCTTGCCGTTGTTTTCTACTTAAGCAATAAGGCACCTCAAGGGATGTGGTATATGGCCAATGTACCATGGCTAAGGACTGTTATTAGGCATGACGCATTGTGGAGTGCCTGGACACAGCCCTTAGCCGTGGTATATTGTCCATATACCACAAACCCCTGAGGTGCCTTATTGCTATTATGAACTGGTTACCAATGTAATTAAAGCAGTAAATATATTTGTTTTGTCATACCCGTGTATACGGTCTGATATACCACTGCTGACACCCGATCAGCTTTTAGGGCTCGACCCACCCAGTTTAGAAAAATCCTTATTTGATCAGGTTCCAGGGGATGTTTGGAGGATATTTTATTATACGCCGGAGGGGAATGATGTCATTCATCATAGAGAGAGGGTTGTTCTGGGAATTATAGTTTTTAACCATTCCTCCTCAGTGTCTGTTGGCTTACTGCAGGTATTCCCAAACTGGAGGGGGTTTTCTGACCATTTCAACTGATGGTTCATAATCATTTGGTGGGGATCAATAATTTTCAAACAGTACATTTATATTTTCCAACAGAGCTATGCATTTTGGCGCGTTTTTTTCTCTCGTCTGAGCAGCCTCGTTTCAAATATAATTAAACCATCTAGTGTTCAGCGAAATAACAACACAATGTCAAATACAGGTAGCCTAGTCAAATAATTAACATCCAATCACATTAACCGTTCCTCTCTGGTGGGAAACCTTCACTGTTGCGCAGACATTTAGAAACAAAACATGACAATTTGAAAAATAAGCCATGGGATTTTCTTGAGCAAGAATAACTACGTCTTTCGAGTAGTAAGACATGTATAAAAGCAGCAGATACCATTAATAAGAAAGGGCTAGAAGCGTCTTATATGGTGAGCTACCGAGTAGCTACGGCAGGCAAGCCCCATACTATTGTGGGGGACTTAATTCTTCCTGCTGCGGATTTGGCTGGGACAATGCTGGGGGAAACGTCCAAAAAAACTATCCAGACAATGCCTTCAACAAACAACACTGTTTCACAATGCATCAGTGACATGGCAGGAGATGTTTTGAAACAATTACTGCTTCGCATACAAGCCAGTGAGTTCTATGCATTACAGCTGGATGAGTCAACAGACGTGGCAGGCCTGGCACAACTCCTGGTATATGTCTGTTATGTTTATGGGGGGTCTATTAAGGAAGACATCCTCTTCTGCAAACCACTGGAAACCAGGACAACATGAGAGGATATTTTTAAAGTACTGGACAGCTTGTGACATCAAATGGAATTTGGTGGTCAAGATGTTGGTATCTGTACTGATGGCGTAAAAGCCATGACAGGGAGACATAATGGAGTGGTAACGTGCGTGCAAGCAGTTGCTCCAGGCGCCACTTGGGTACACTGCAGCATCCACAGAGAGGCTCTTGCTGCCAAGGAAATGCTTGACAGATGTTTTGGACTCTACAGTGAAAATTGTTCACTTTGTTAAGGCAAGGCCCCTGAACTCTCGTGTATTTTCTGCATTATGCAATGATGTGGGCAGCGACCATGTAATGCTTTTACAACATACAGAAGTGGTCTGGTTATCAAGGGGCAAAGTATTGACACTTTTTTTAAAATTGAGAGACAAGCTTAGTTTTCTTTACTGACCATAATTTTCACTTGTCTGACCGCTTGCATGATGACGAGTTTCTCACACGAATGACCTATCTGGGTGATGTTTTTTCTCGCCTGAATGATCTGAAACTAGGATAACAGGGACTCTCCGCAACTATATTCAATGTGGGGACAAAATTGAGGCTATGATTAAGAGCTCTTTTCTGTCTGCATTAACAAGGACAACATACAGGTCTTTCCATCATTGTTTGATTTTTTTTGTGTGCAAATGAAGTCAAGCTTATGGACAATGTCAAATGTGGTATGTATGGCGAAGCAACTGAGTGAGCTGGGTGCGCAATTACGCAGGTACTTTTCCGAAACGGACGACACAAACAACTGGATTCGTTATCCCTTTCATCCCCTGCTTCCAGTGCATTTATCGATATCTGAACAAGAGTGCCTCATCGAAATTGCAACAAGCGGTTCTGGGAAAATTTAATTTAATCAGAAGCCACTGCCAGATTTCTGGATTGGGCTGCGCTCAGAGTTTCTTGCCTTAGCAAATCCCGCTGTTAAGACACTGATGCCCTTTGCAACCACGTACCTATTTGGATTCTCGGCCCTAACTATTATGAAAACTACATACAGGCACAGACTGTGTGTGTAAAATTATTTAAGACGGAGAGACTCTCCAATACAACCCAACATTGCAGAGTTATGTGCATCCTGTCAAGCACACCCTTCTCATTAACCTGTGGTGAGTTATTCACCATTTTTGATGAACAAATAATGTTTTATATGTAAAATGGTTCAATAAATAGCAAAATTATTGATTATTATTATTTGTGCCCTGGTCCTATAAGAGCTCCTTGTCACTTCCCACAAGCCGGGTTGTTACAACTCACACATTCTTATGTTTAATAAATGTATTGTATAGTGTGTGTGTGTGGCAGGTTTACAATGATGGCAAAAAACAACATTTGAGAGTGCGCTGACCCTGGTGCTAGAGGGGGTACGCAGCTGGAGGTAGAATGTTTGAAGGGGTACGGACTATAAAAAGTTTTGGAACCACTGGCTTAGTGGGAGGAACAAGACCAGTATTATTAGTATTGTCACGGAAGAGAAAGAGATGTGGTAGTGATTTTATTGAAATACAAATAAATCATTAAATTACATTTTTTATTTATTTAACCTTTATTTAACTAGGCAAGTCAGTTAAGAACAAATTATTATTTACAATGACGGCCTAGGAACAGTGGGTTAACTGCCTTGTTCAGGTGCAGAACCACAGATTTTTACCTTGTCAGCTCGGGGATTTGATCTAGCAACCTTTCGGTTACTGGCCCAATGCTCTAACCACTAGGCTACCTGCCGCATGTTGTTCCATTTGGATCTTTCTGTTGGCATTCTATGAATTTTTGTGCCAAATTCTATAAGTAAAGAAATGGGCATGCAGTGTGACAGTTTTATGGGCAATTTCCTGATACGAAAGAAGTAGGTTTAATCTGAGAATCCCTTTAAGGAGACCAAATAAGGGATTGAATGATTTTAGAAGAACGAGGCTGAAATTCCCTCCTTGCTGTTTGCAAAATTCATGTATTTGTAGGGACTTTCTCAGCCCTCGTTCTCAAATGAAAATGAGGTTTGTCTCCTTTCGTTATGCTGATGCATTGTGTGTGTGTGTGTGTGTGTCGGTAGTGAAATCTCTGATCTCATCCCAGATGGGTAATGATCTCTTGGCATTGGGGTCGTCTCCAACCCCACTCGTTCCCAACAAGATAAATGACCTCTCCAATGCCGCCAATGTGATTGCTGCAAAATGTCATGCTCAACATGAAACAATGGCAGAGATTTCCGTGTAGCTTCGCAAGTAATTGAATCTGTCCTCAATTTCTAAGTGAGGACTCTACCTCACCTCCTCCCTCAGACCCTGTGAGAGAAAGAAGCCCTCCCCCTATAGCCATCTGAGACCTTCCTCACACACAAGGGCTGGAGCTGAAGAAATCAATTGTGACTTCAATGTTTTATCTGGTGTCAGTTTAGTTAAAGATGCACAATGCAGAAATCGCTCCGCCATTTCCTGGTTGCAAAAATGTGAATAGTTTGCTTAATTTCTTTTTGTGACTTTTTATTACGCTGATTAGATTCACGTGCTGGCGTGGACATTGCCTTAAGGGATTACACACACGACCCGATAATGTCAAAGTGGAATGATGTTCTTCTATAATTTTACAAATCAATTACAGATTAAAAGATGAAATGTCTTGAGTCAATAAGTGTTCAACCCCGTTGTTATGACAAGCCTAAAGAAGTTCAAGAGTAAAAATGTGCTTAAGTCATATAATAAGTTGCATGGACTCACTCTGTGTGCAATAATAGTGTTTACCATGATTTTGTAATGACTATCTCCGCTCTGTACCATACACATACAATTATCTTTAAGGTCCCTCAGTTGAGCAGTGAAATTCAACCACAAACACCTGGGAGGTTTTCCAATGGTTCGCAAAGAAGGGCACCTATTGGTAGATATAAAAAAATGTAAATGAAGAAAAAAAGACATTGAATATCCCTTTGAGCATGGTGAAGTTATTAATGACACTTTGGATGGTGTATCAATACACCCAGTCATTACAAAGATACAGGCGTCCTTCCTAACTCGGTTACCGGAGAGGACAGAAACAGCTCATGGATTTCACCATGAGACCATTGGTGACTTTAAACCATTACAGAGTTTAATGGCTGTGATAGGAGAAAACTGAGGATGGATCAACAACATTGTAGTTTCTCCACAATACTAACCTAATTTACAGAGTGAAAAGAAGGAAGCTTGTACAGAATAACAATATTCCAAAACATGCATCCTGCCTGCAATAAGGCACTAATGTAATGCTGCAAAAAATGTGGCAAAGGAATTAACTTTTTTCCCTGAATACAAAACGATATGTTTGGGGCAAATCCAATACAACACATTACTGAGTACTGCTCTCCATATTTTCAAGAATAGTGGTAGCTGAATCATGTTATGGGTATGCTTGTAATCGTTAAAGACGGGGCAGTTTTTCAGAATAAAAAAATAAACAGAATGGAGCTAAATACTGGAGGAAACCCTTTGGTCTGCTTTCCACCAGTCACTGAGATTAATTCACCTTTCAGCAGGACATTAACCTAAAACACAAGGCCAAATCTACACTGGAGTTACTTACCAAGAAGACGTGAATGTGCTTGAGCGGCTGAGTTAGATTTTCAAGCATATTTAAGTTAAAACTATGGCAAGACCTGAAAATGGTTTTCTAGCAGTGATTAACAACAAATAAGATTAATGTTGCATAATCCAGGCGTGGAAAGCTTTAGCTAGACTCACAGCTGTAATCGCTGCCAAAGGTGATTCTAACATGTATTGACTTGGTTTGAATACTTATCTTTACAAATGTTAAAATATTTCTTCCACTTTGACATTACTGAGTATTTTGTGTTGATCGTTCACAAAAATGACAATTAAATCAATTTTATTTTGTAACACAACAAAATGTGGAAAAAGTCAAGGGGTGTGAATACTTTCTGAAGGTGAATGGTGGTGGTTGTGGATTATTCCCCATTGTAAAAGGTTGTCAGTCCCCTGGGTCTCTCTTTCCGTCCTCCTCCCTCTCTCCTGAATCTAACTGAAATTACACCAGCCAGTAATGTGCTCAGGAGGCCCTCCCTACCTGCCTCCCTCCCTGCCTGAGAGATGAAAGGCGAGGATGTAGATGGACGCTAGATTAAGATAACGGGCTGATGGAGATGGATTGCAGGGGTGCAGTGGCCCAGGGAGCCTGGCAAGCCCGGCTAATGAAATGAGAAATGGGCACACGGCACAGCCTCCACCGCCTCCCGCAAACGTTCAGACTGAACACAGGACACTTAATGGGGAAGAAGGACAAGTTCTCCCTCGCTCTTTCTTTCTCGCTCTCTTTCTATATTTCTGGATCTTTCCAGCCTGTGGCAGTGAGAGGGGAGCATCTCAACTGAGATGACATATATGAACTGTTCTTTGTTTCCAGACTCTTTTTTTTTTTTTTTACTAGGTACTCTTGTATGTTCAGTGTGGAGAACTTTTGAAACAGTACCTCATAATATTTTAGTTTTCTGTTATGTTCTGTATGTTGTGCCTTTCTGAACACAACTCCAGTTTCTTTGTAGTTCTCGAAGATAGGCTATTTTGAAATATAGACGGTGTGATTTTCAATACGCCACTGCTTATAAGTTAAGTACAATTATAAGATATATAAGATGTCATAAATTATATGCAGCTCAGGGCTCAAGCTATGCATTTGGCTTGCTAACTTGCTAGCTAAGTGGCTAGTGGTCAAGATCAAACTTTTTAGTTGCAGCAAAAACAACAAAATAGCGCCCCTTGTGTGCACTTCCGGTAATAGCGTATACCCCAGTATGGTTCTGAAACAGTATGACGATATGAAAATATGGATACTGCCCAATATACACTGGAGTTGCTTACCAAGATGACATTGAATGTTCCTGAGTGGTCTAGTTACAGTTTTGACTTAAAACATCTTAAAATCTTTGGCACGACGTGAAAATGGCTGTCTAGCAATGATCAACAACCAACTTGACAGAGCTTGAAGAATTTCCAGAATAATGTGCAAATATTGTACAATCCAGTTGTGCAAAGCTCTTAGAGACTAACCCAGAAAGACACATAGCTGTCATCACTGCCAAAGGTGATTCTAACATGTATTGACTCCGGGGGTTGAATACTTATTTAATGAAGATGTTTTATTTTTTAATAGAATGTATAAAAAAATTTTAAAAAAAACGTTTTTACATAAATTGTGTAGAATGTGGACAAAAAATAGTTGCATTAAATCACTTTGAATCCCACTTTGTGACACAACAAAATTTGGAAAAAGTAAAGGGATGTGAGTACTTTCTGGAGGCACTGTTTGGGGAAAGTGGTATATAGATACTAATAGATGGTACAATCCAGTTTGCTAATGCCTGGTGTCCAGCTGGCCTGTCTGGCTGGGGTTGGGTTGGGGCTGGCCCACCTGATACAATCGTCAAATGGTTGATTATTTTCATCCCAGTGAGATCATCCAGTCCCTTCTGCCTAGAGTGTAGTAAACTAGGGGCACACAAAAACCCACATTCTATCGGCCATCCATCGCGCCAACGGCTCAGGCCTCTACATAAAGAAAGACTAAAACCCCCTTTTATTGCACGAGGGAATTAAGTAACTTTTAGAATGTGGTTTCTTATAAATCACCGGCTAAATTAATATTCATCGTCAAACCACGTTGTGCCTGAGAGCGAGAGAGGAGACGAGGGTTGTTCTTTTATAGGGAAAAGTTTTACTCAGTGCCGCCCAATGACAGTGTTGGTTGAGTAAACCACCACAGGGATTTATGATGCTGTTAAAGGGAAAACACCAGGCTACGGAGGACACCGCTACTGGGCCTTCTTTATAAGCAAGCACGCTAATCAAGGCTAAATGCCTTTTTACAAGCGCCCTGCTAATAAGAGGAGATTTTAAAGCTTTATGGCCATGGTGTTGCAGATTGGAGTCACAGGAGAGAATGACTGGCCTGGTCTCTCTCTTCTCTGGCTATCCTTTGCCAAGGTCTCTGTCCAGTCAAACAAGAGTTTCAAGTTGACTCGAGTCACAAGTGTCTTGTAATGGACTAACACCAGACATAGGAACATTTTAAGCTCTTGAAGTCACATTCAGCTCAACTCAAATGATGCTACCTTCCGATGAGAAAACAGCATTGGTGTGTGTATATCTAAAGACAAAAACAATGCTTTATTCAGTGTAGCTATCGGGCTAGGTAAGTTGAACTACGTTGTGTTGACAGTGGTCAGTCTAGCACAACTCCTGTACTGTCTCTGTGTTCCTCAGGGCAATCCACTCCTCATTGAAGAACCACACAGGGCCAGTAGTATAATAAATGAAGCTATAGATAGCCAAGGCACTGGGCCCTCCGACTGGCCAGTAATCGGAGTGGGGGAGCGCTGTGCCTTGCTGCGTGTCTCCCGCTGAGAGCTGGTCCAATGGTAAATCAATACTGTAGATCAGCGCTCCATCTGGCTGGAAAATGAGCGGATCACCATAAACATCTGGCCAGCGCCGTGTCCCGGCCAATCACTGGCGGACATATTGACTTAGTTATTGCTCGTTCATATGCTGCAGGACAGTGTTAAACGTACATTCTCCAGGCAGGGGCATTAATCAGGGGATATTTAGTGGAGGGCCTGAGAGGTGAGGAGGGGAGGGAGCTGTACATCCTGGGTCAGTCAGTGTAGGGATAGGACCTGGGAGGATACAGACCGATAGACAGATGTTAAATGGGGATGTGTCATGTACAGTATAAAGACAGCTCAGTGTCCTGACAAGGAAGGACTGAATATAAAGCTTGCCAGCGAGAAATAACTCTCAAAGCAATCAGATCCTGGGACTGAGGAAGAAGATTAAGAGTGATTACGTATTAAAATGGCCAACAAATACCTTGGCCTCTGGATTCCTGCAGTGCTGCTACCATAGAGACAAAACAAGGGATTCTGTGATGTAATGGTGAGCATCCTTTCTCTTTGAGTGTCACTGTGACCTGACCCAAGCCTCTTCCCGTTTGTTGCAGGATCACAGAGGGCTCGAAAGCCACCACGTTTGAAGCACTAAAGGCTCGTATCCGGGAACTGGAGAAACAGATCCTTCGAGGGGACAGATATAAGTGTCTCATCTGCATGGTAAGCAACCAACTTAGTCCTTTACCTTCTCTCTGTCCATCCGTGTGCTTTTCTCTCAGCCTCTAAGCATGTTTGCCATATCAGAGTGTTTGAACCCAGGCAACCTGCCCAGCCACTAGTTAAACAACTTTTGGTTGTGTCACAAATAACACCTTAGCCCCTATATAGTGCACTTCTTTTGAGTAGGGCCCTAATTGACACTCTATTCCCTATATAGTGCACTACTTTTGACTAGGGCCCATAGGGTATATGGGGTACCATTTAGGATGCAGCGTTGCAGTTTACAGGCATGGGCTTTGTATTGACATATTGTCTGGTGGTTGAAGTGATTCCTGCATGGCCTGAAAGTCAGCCATCTCTCCTCCACCTGATTGATTGTGTGTGTGTGTCAGAGAGATTCTGTTGCACCAACTGTCATATAGCTCTGAATCCCCAGCTGCAGGATGGCTTATTACCATCCGGCAGCTTTGAGGGGTTTTCTGACCATTTCAACTGATGGTTCATTATCATTTGGTGGGGATCAATAAGCAAACTTCTGTCTTTGGTTATTGATGTCACCATGGTGATTTGACATCCATCAATGCATCCGGTTCCTGGAGATTTGATTCTGTCCTGTCCCAAATGACTGCTCGGCCATCCGCTCCCCCTGGTCTATGTGAGAGAATCAGACAACATGGATTAAGAACAGAACACCACATACCTGAGCAACCCTTTCCTAAGTGTGAGTGTGTGTTGTGGTTGTACTTCCTCCATTGTCACTCATAGCCACACACACCCCCACCCCGCCATCTTCTAGTCTCACCTTGAGAATGAGTGAAGAGTGAAGAAGCCAGATTCCTCAGCTTTGGCAGCTCCTTCTCCTTCTCCCTTGCCCGGGCCCCACGACTCTTGACTCTGTGAAAAGCAAGCAATTACTGACGCCTGTCCCTCCTAAAGGTCGTCCCAGCCCCGGGGTGACGGAGAGGAGAGGGGAAGAGATGCATATTGATCACTCCTGCCCTCCAGCGACCACCGTAAAGCTCATTTGTCATTGCTGTCGTCTCCTCCCGTCACAAATCTCACTCAGCCAGGCTGAGGAGTGAAGACGCTTTTCCTCTTCTGCTCTGACGAACACGGCTGCTTGTTGACGGGATTTTGATTTTATTTTTTTTAAAGATGGGTGAGGAAATAGCCTCTGCAATAACCTGAAAGTCTAACCCACCAGCCAAGGTGGTGAAGAGTCATATTTGACTGCTAACACCTCATCACTCATTTTGAAAGACAAAATGTTGTGTGCTTGTAAGGCAGTAGAGTTGAGTATCTTTCTCTGCAGGAGTTTGTTTTGCAATCTGTTTGTGTTCTCTGAACACTTGTTAAAGAACCATACAGGCAGACTGAGTCCTTATCAATGGATCTCTACCACCACCTGCTGTTGCTTTAAGGAACTGGGCACTAAATGGATGCATTGGATTTCACATCACATCATCTTCACGTTCAGTGTTCTCTGTTCTGTTTCAATGCATTTCATAGAAACAACGTTCTGGCTTGTAATATGATAATCTATGACATGTGTTGGACATGGTACATGGTGCTGATTATTTTGCTCAGAGCCTGCTACAAGTCTCAAACACATCACACGAGCTGCAACAGAAACTTTAGTGGGTCTTTCTCTCCAGTGCCTAGTGCCGCCCAGGTTGTGTTTGAATGCATGTGTCGGTGTCCAGTGCGTCCGTACCTGTTTCTTTCCATGCTTTGTAGTCCGCCACATTCTAGTGCTCAGCGGTGCCCCCTCTGTACTTCCCTACAGAGGAAGAGATTCCAAACAGACAGGGCTGAAGACAAGAATCTGGGCCAATCGGGGCGGGCCCTCGCGGTAACAGCGCCCAATGAGAGGCGGGTTGCTGAGAGCTGTTCAAAGCCCCTCCCCCCGCTCAGCATTTACTGTTTGTATAGAGGCTACGTTATGGCCGGCGGCGGGATTAAACGGCTGCTCCCGCTCCGGAGGGTAAGGCTCTCTGTGCTCCCTTCCTACCCACCCTCCCTCGCCCCTCTGCCTGCCTGCCCTCTCACCCGGCTGGGCTGGCCACCCCCCTCTTCCATGCCTGTGCTTTGGTTTGGTGGCGTCGTTCGTCAGGGCCTGTCCAGTGTTGTACCGTGTGTGCCTGCGACCAGCGTTTGTCTATTTGTGTCAGTCCACACAGTTCTCCTTTAACCTCTTTATATTAATGCTCTCTTTCGCTCTCTCCCCCCTATGTGGCAGGACTCGTACACGATGCCCCTCACCTCCATCCAGTGCTGGCACGTCCACTGTGAGGAATGCTGGCTCAGGACTCTGGTGAGAACCCAATGCCAACCCAGCCTCCACAACACATCACAACACTGCTGTTGCATGGCAACACTACTTCATCACATTACAGCCACTGGTTTCATAGTGACTGAACTCTCTCTCGCTCTCTGGTACATTACGACAGGAACATGGTAACATAAAATGGTCCCCCTGAAATCGGTGGTTACCTAACCCCTGGGCAGGTCTCCTCAACCTTTATTGTGCAGTGCCCGGTTTCCCAATAGCAGTGGAACTTAGGCTTACGAGTGTTTTTTAACGATGCGTCTTTCCTACAACAGCTGAAGATGTAACATGAGTTTCCCAAAACACCACGTAGAGAGAATGGTCGCTAAGTGCGTTGTTGGAGCATGAGTTGATACTGTTGGGATCGAAAGAGAGTGCTGCTCTCAGATCAGCTTTCTCCATTCAAATCTTACCTTTAACATTCTAATTATTCCACAATACTGATGACGGATCAGCTCCTAGAGATATTACCACCTACAGCTGCAAATAGTCATGTAGCTTGTTCTAATGCTTACCCTATAATAATGCACTAAATCAGATTAATTTGGCACATTATTGAAATATATTGAAGCAAATTCAAGACAGTTTAGCCTACAATAAAACTAATTGTCTGAACATGACATTTATTTCAAAATGATTTTAAATATAAAGGCCTATGTAGCCTTCAGGCCAATTTTTTTTTTTTTTTTTTTTATACGTTCATCTCGGTTTTCCTCTTTTTAGCCTTCGCTTGCGCAATTGCAAAGACATTGGCAACGTTGTATTTGTAGTCAACTTCGTTTCCAAGTTATCGTCAGTTCCAGAGAGATAGTAAACAGCTTGATTGTATGTTTAGTGGAGATGTTCTGTGTATGAAGTGACGTGGGAGAGTGAAAAGGCATCTAAAAACACACTGAGCTGTTCTTAACTGGTCTGGGCCAAGCGCTAAATAACCAGCGTTTTCAACTAAAACTTTAATAACGATGGTTTTGGAAAACCGCTCAGAGATTTAACGATGTTCCTATGAAGGTTCTGACGATGAACTTAGCCTTAAGATGCTCTTGGGAAAGCGGGCCCAGTACGGTATGCCCAGCCAGGCAGAGAAACCTCCAGGACCACTGCTGTAGCCTTTGTTTTTGGGAGCATTTGTTGTTCCTGATGCACTATGACCTCTGCTCTCTCCTCCTCTCCTGTTTTTAGCTGCTCTCTCTCACCAGGAAAACGGATGGTGTTGTCCACTAACACGTTTTGCTTCTTCTACACACGGAAGCAATTCATAAGAAAATGCTTCCCAGCCACAGTTTAGCCCTCCTCTCTCCTTCACCAATATACAATATATTAAATCCGCTGCTGTGTTTTTTTTATTATCACAAAGCCCTGTGTGTGAAAGACAAAGGCGGTGGAGGAAGAAGGGCTGAGAAGGGGACCACGGAGGGTTGGTTAAGAAATGTGTGCCTGCTGCAGCAGCTTGTTCCTAATGTGGGTATTAAAATGTTGCCCGAAGACAGCAATAAAAGCGTTGCGCGGCAGGGCTCCCCGCGTCTTGATCAAAGTAAATGCATGTAATCTAGTTACCGTCGGGCATTTTTGGGGGGATTTAATAGAGCGCGGCAGCTGGTGTGCAATGTGAGAAGCCCACACCGTACACCAGGCTCATTAAGATCAGGTAACTCCTTTATTTTATATGAAGAAATGCAAGAAAGGCCGTAATTTCTTTGTGTAAAGAGGGGAGAGATGGAGAACCTGGTTCTCATTGGAGCCAGGGTGGAGGAGGGGGGGGGTTCTTAGTGGAAATTCAAGCAGTCTGGGTGAGGTGTACAACAATATACAAAGACGATACGGTATGGTAGCTCGTCTGTCTGTCTGCAAGGTGGTTAGGCACTAATTTAAAAGTTCAGAGCGATCTTTATTCACTTTTGAAATCAACCTGAAGGCTGTTAAGACATAACAAGAGAGCTTATCAGTTTGGGCTTGGTCCAAGACTCCCTAACAGTTTCTCTGAGTGCGTGTTACTGTTACGGAGACCAACTCCACTCAAGGCCCCTCCGCCCCTCTACTTAGCCTGGTCATCATTGGTCTACACATGAGCAGACCTGTTGGGAGCCACAAATCCTCTTTGCACCAGGGGGAGAGAGCTGTCCAGGGCTACCCGGGCCCCCCAGCTGCCCCTTGACTCTCGGTGGGAGAGTTGTCCAGGCCCCCTTGACTCTCGGTGGGAGAGTTGTCCAGGCCCCCTTGACTCTCGGTGGGAGAGTTGTCCAGGCCCCCTTGACTCTCGGTGGGAGAGTTGTCCAGGCCCCCTTGACTCTCGGTGGGAGAGTTGTCCAGGCCCCCTTGACTCTCGGTGGGAGAGTTGTCCAGGCCCCCTTGACTCTCGGTGGGAGAGTTGTCCAGGCCCCCTTGACTCTCGGTGGGAGAGTTGTCCAGGCCCCCTTGACTCTCGGTGGGAGAGTTGTCCAGGCCCCCCTGACTCTCGGTGGGAGAGTTGTCCAGGCCCCCTTGACTCCTGGTTCTGGCAGCATGGAGACTCCACTGTTTGCCAACAGCTGAATGTCTTGAGGAAAGATGTAACACTGTGTACTTACATACACACACACACAGGGCAAACCCAGCCCACCACATGAGTGTGTCAGGGCTCAGTGTATGAACTCTGCCCCCTAGTCCAGTAACTCAAACGATTTGCCCTCTGCATTCATTCCAGATAGATCTCATGTCAGTCTAGATCACCTGGGTTCATTCCAGATAGATCTCAGGTCAGTCTAGATCACCTGGGTTCATTCCAGATAGATCTCAGGTCAGTCTAGATCACCTGGGTTCATTCCAGATAGATCTCAGGTCAGTCTAGATCACCTGGGTTCATTCCAGATAGATCTCAGGTCAGTCTAGATCCCCTGGGTTCATTCCAGATAGATCTCAGGTCAGTCTAGATCACCTGGGTTCATTCCAGATAGATCTCAGGTCAGTCTAGATCACCTGGGTTCATTCCAGATAGATCTCAGGTCAGTCTAGATCCCCTGGGTTCATTCCAGATAGATCTCAGGTCAGTCTAGATCACCTGGGTTCATTCCAGATAGATCTCAGGTCAGTCTAGATCACCTGGGTTCATTCCAGATAGATCTCAGGTCAGTCTAGATCACCTGGGTTCATTCCAGATAGATCTCAGGTCAGTCTAGATCACCTGGGTTCATTCCAGATAGATCTCAGGTCAGTCTAGATCACCTGGGTTCATTCCAGATAGATCTCAGGTCAGTCTAGATCACCTGGGTTCATTCCAGATAGATCTCAGGTCAGTCTAGATCACCTGGGTTCATTCCAGATAGATCTCAGGTCAGTCTAGATCACCTGGGTTCATTCCAGATAGATCTCAGGTCAGTCTAGATCACCTGGGTTCATTCCAGATAGATCTCAGGTCAGTCTAGATCCCCTGGGTTCATTCCAGATAGATCTCAGGTCAGTCTAGATCCCCTGGGTTCATTCCAGATAGATCTCAGGTCAGTCTAGATCACCTGGGTTCATTCCAGATAGATCTCAGGTCAGTCTAGATCACCTGGGTTCATTCCAGATAGATCTCAGGTCAGTCTAGATCACCTGGGTTCATTCCAGATAGATCTCAGGTCAGTCTAGATCACCTGGGTTCATTCCAGATAGATCTCAGGTCAGTCTAGATCACCTGGGTTCATTCCAGATAGATCTCAGGTCAGTCTAGATCACCTGGGTTCATTCCAGATAGATCTCAGGTCAGTCTAGATCACCTGGGTTCATTCCAGATAGATCTTAGGTCAGTCAGCTAGTAGCTGTCACTCTACATCCACAGGTCCCAGTGTGCTGGAAGTTAACTCATGCTCGGAGCACACACACAGGTAGTAGGCTACACCTCTTCCTCACACATCAGTGTGGTTCCAGTAACTTTCCCCGTACCCCTCCTTCCTGTTAATGGGTCAGTGACAGGAGACCCGTGAGAGTTCAGTGACAGCAGGTATGTCCCATATCTTTTGTGTTTGAGCTGGTGTCAGCCCTTGTAGGGTGAGAGATTCAGCTAGATGAAATTTGGCAGGCTCAATCAAACTCTCAAAGCATTTGAAAGAAAATTATATTTGAACCCAGGGCTGATGCAGAGTGAGTGTTCAGGTAGAGACTATGCTTGGCACTTTGCATATTGTTAGGTTGCGTAGCAGCTCTGCCGCGGCAGATGCCCACACCCGTCTCTCTCCCCCACCCACACAGGGCACCACCACTAGGGTTGAATATATTCCCGTTACAAATGTTCCATCCCGAGAATAAATCACTTTTCAGTTTACCTCCAAAAACCGGAAGTGTCATTCAAAAGCATTATAAAGCATATTAATATACACTGCTCAAACAAATAAAGGGAACACTTAAACAACACAATGTAACTCCAAGTCAATCACACTTCTGTGAAATCAAACTGTCCACTTAGGAAGCAACACTGATTGACAATAAATTTCACATGCTGTTGTGCAAATGGAATAGACAACAGGTGGGAATTATAGGCAATTAGCAAGACACCCCCAATAAAGGAGTGGTTCTGCAGGTGGTGACCACAGACCACTTCTCAGTTCCTATGCTTCCTGGCTGATGTTTTGGTTACTTTTGAATGCTGGCGGTGCTCTCACTCTAGTGGTAGCATGAGACGGCGTCTACAACCCAGACAAGTGTCTCAGGTAGTGCAACTCATCCAGGATGGCACATCAATGCGAGCTGTGGCAAGAAGGTTTGCTGTGTCTGTCAGCGTAGTGTCCAGAGCATGGAGGCGCTACCAGGAGACAGGCCAGTACATCAGGAGACATGGAGGAGGCCGTAAGAGGGCAACAACCCAGCAGCAGGACCGCTACCTCCGCCTTTGTGCAAGGAGGAGCAGGAGGAGCACTGCCAGAGCCCTGCAAAATGACTTCCAGCGGGCCACAAATGTGCATGTGTCTGCTCAAACGGTCAGAAACAGACTCCATGTGAGTGATATGAGGGCCCGACGTCCACAGGTGGGGGTTGTGCTTACAGCCCAACACCGTGCAGGACGTTTGGCATTTGCCAGAGAACACCAAGATTGGCAAATTTGCCACTGGCGCCCTGTACTCTTCACAGATGAAAGCAGGTTCACACTGAGCATGTGACAGACGTGACAGTCTGGAGACGCCGTGGAGAACGTTCTACTGCCTGCAACATCCTCCAGCATGACCGGTTTGGCGGTGGGTCAGTCATGGTGTGGGGTGGCATTTCTTTGGGGGGCCGCACAGTCCGCCAGAGGCAGCCTGACTGCCATTAGGTACCGAGATGAGATCCTCAGACCCCTTGTGAGACCATATGCTGGTGCGGTTGGCCCTGGGTTCCTCCTAATGCAAGACAATGCTAGACCTCATGTGGCTGGAGTGTGTCAGCAGTTCCTGCAAGAGGAAGGCATTGATGCTATGGACTGGCACGCCCATTCCCCAGACCTGAATCCAATTGAGCACATCTGGGACATCATGTCTCGCTCCATCCACCGACGTCACGTTGCACCACAGACTGTCCAGGAGTTGGCGGATGCTTTAGTCCAGGTCTGGGAGGAGATCCCTCAGGAGACCATCCCGCATCTCATCAGGAGCATGCCCAGGCGTTGTAGGGAGTTTATACAGGCACGTGGATGCCACACACACTACTGAACCTCATTTTGACTTGTTTTAAGGACATTACATCAAAGTTGGATCAGCCTGTAGGGTGGTTTTCCACTTTGATTTTGAGGGTGACTCCAAATCCAGACCTCCATGGATTGATACATTTGATTTCCATTGATCATTTTTGTGTGATTTTGTTGTCAGCACATTCAACTATGTAAAGAAAAAAGTATTTAATTCATTCAGATCTAGGATGTGTTATTTTAGTGTTCCCTTTATTTTTTTGAGCAGTGTATATGGATTTGACTAGAGCTTTGATCAGCTTGAAAATTCAAACCTGATGCTACCTGAGCCTGATGAGTCATGTATTAAATACATTTTATGATCCCTACGTTAATGACAGTTAATGAGCCCAAGCCTAAAAAAGCTCAAATGATTGTGCCGTTATCCAATACATATATGATAGGCTACTGCACATTACCCACGACAGAAAAAGATAAAAGCCCATAGGTGTAGCTAGCTATATGCTCTCTATCGTAAATACATGAAACTAGCTCCAGTAGACTGATCTTTTTGAGTGTGAACTGTATTACAGTATTGTATTATTTGGACTAGAATTACGCATATCGTTCAAGCCATGATAAATCAGAAGAGAACATGTGATTCTGGTGCAGCAAATGCAGCCTACATAGTTACAAGTATAGGCTAGCAAATTTTATTTTATTTTCTACAGTACAGGTCAAAAGTTTGGACACACCTACTAATTCCAGAGTTTTTCTTTATTTTTACTATTCTCTACATTGTATAATAATAGTGAAGACATCAACACTATGAAATATCACATATGGAATCATGTAGTAACCAGAAAAGTGTTAAACAAATCAAAATATATTTTATATTTGAGGTTCTTCAAAGTAGCCACCCTTTGCCTTGACAGCTTTTCACACTCTTGGCATTCTCTCAACCAGCTTCATGAGGTAGTCACCTGGAATGCATTTCAATTAACAGGTGTGCCTTGTTAAAAAAAACAAGGTGACCCCAGAAAGACAGATAGAGATGGGTAAATTAGACCCGCATTTTGTCTTTATATTACTGTATCATAGGCCTAGCTGTCACAATAAAATCAGTTACCATGATGAGATGATACTGTAGGTCTACATGCATTGTGAAATGGGCTCCATCTTGAGATCCAGAGTTAGACAGCGCAAATAATTTAACAGTTCCATTTCACGCCATGCTGTTCATATAAATCATTTATTATAATTTACCGGTTTCTTGCAGTTATTTATCCCGGGGAAGGGGAGTGGTTTTGGATGGTAAATCCTAGTAAATCTTGTTTACCAGGTTTCCACCATTCTCTAACCACCACCACCTATTTTGGCACAGCGCGAGGAGACCACACAGCTTACCTTGCCCTGTTCTCAGCTTCTGCACCCGCTGCCTTTTTAATTACACCCACACAACACGGCTTTATAGGAGATGGCAGTGATTCAAAGTTGCAGAACAGAACAGAGCAGGAGTCCTGGAACAGGATGATGAGCAGGCTTTAATGATTCACGTGCTCCAATGTAGGCTGTCTGTCTGACTGGCGGGATGCATGCATAGGTCTCTACACTCTGTGGCTGGATGTGGGCTGCATGCCAGTATAGTTTGGTTAGCTACTCTTTTATGTGGTTTTATACCTGTTCTTTACTGATGTGGTTGTTTTGATCTATTACAGGACTATTTCTGTACTGTCAGTCAGTTTAAGTACCGCATTTCACCAGGGTTGTTTGACAAGCATTCTCTGTTTTACTCAAACCTTTAACTGCTCATATTGTGACCTAAACAATGACCTTTTTCTCTCTTTCTCTCCCACAGGGAAATAAGAAACTGTGCCCACAATGCAACACCATCACATCGCCAGGAGATCTAAGGCGCGTCTACTTGTGAAGAAGACTACGCCTGCCCTGACCGGCCTCCCCCTCCAACCCCCCCTCCCTCCGTGTTTTCTTCTTTTTATTTCCATTTGTTCTCACCGTTTGTGTTTTGGGGTTTGTGAAGCCCCCCCTCATAGCTTAAAGAGACAAGACTGATGTCTTGATTGACTCTTCCGATCAGGGGAGGATTGACTGATTGATCAACCAACCCGGTTGGGAACAGAACCGAACCCAGTTGCCCATTATCTCTGAGTGTTCTCAGAATGACAAATAAACCAACCACCCCTCTCTGGCTCCTCCACCCGCCTGCCTGCCCTCTAGTGGTGAGTGGTCCACTCCACAGTCAAATCCCCTCCACCCTGGCTCACACTTCTGGTTCTGTGTGTTTTCATCCTTTAGCTCTCAGGCAACCCAGCTGTACACTGTTGTGTTACTCATGGAGCCCTCCTCACTTGCTTGCCTCACCATCGTCTTACCATGCTGAAAGGTGTGTACAGGTGGGAGGAGGTGGTGCTGTAACTCCCCCCCATCACTGCTCGCTGTGTGTAGAAAGCCCATCTTGGTTCAAGCCATCAGGACAGCCATGCTAGATATTGAGCTGGCCGCCAGTCGTCGCACCCTGCTTGAAGGCCTGGTAAGGGGGAAAGGAAAACGATAAACTCTGAGCTTTCTACCAAACTGACAACCTCAGAACATCCAGAGGATCCTCTTCTTTTCAGACTCTTTTTTTCCCTTCTTCTTTTGTGGTGTTAAATCGTGAAGTCAACCAAATCCCAAGAATCAGTGCAAGCACATGTATAATAGTGTATGTTAGTTTACAGTGTTGTGTGTAAATGACATAGAGCTTACACTTGTATACATATGTGCACACATGCTTACACACATTCACACATATGCGCGCGCGCACACACACACACAAACTCACAAAAGTATATATTAATAAAGTCCAGTTTTTAGTTAGAGTTTTGAGGAAGGGTAGGGAGTGATGTTTAATCAATGTGAAAAAGAAAGCCCTCTGTATTTTTCAACCGATGTTGTCGTCTTGAGGTTGAAGTTGTATTTCATTGTACAGGAATAGATTTAAGTCACAATAATAATAATAAACTACTCAACTAGAAATTCAAGGTTTAGATGGTGTACATTTTTTTCTTCAACTATACAGTAAAAGCTAAAAGTTTTAAACCTAAAGAAAGGAGTATATGTTTTTTGATTTTATGTTTTAATGGAAAGGTTCACATCACTCTAACCCTAGACGAGGGGAAATGATGGCTTTAAATTGTTACGTAACTGCAACGCCGGTCAAATGAACAGCTGTTTTCTATATCACAACCGGGATCACAGTTGTTAACCTCCACCTCCGCTGCTTGTCCTCAGTTGACCAGCCTACCTGTTGATTATATCACATTACTGATCACTTAGGTTTTCTGTTTTGGCCTCCACTCTGATAAAGCCTCATAAGATGCGTCTCCAGAAATGTTTTTGAGTGTTGCTTCCATTGTGTGACCCAGCCAGGCTTCCAACCTGGCAACTCGTCAAGGCAGGTCCTTCCCAACTGTGAGGGAAGGCGCAGTGGGCCGACATGTTGTCCCAGCCCACAATGACTGCCCAAGCCCAGTTACTGAACACTTCCCCACAGCAAGGTGATGTGCTTTGTAGTTGTAAAACAATGTATCCTGTGATGTCTGTATTAATGTAAACTGACAAAAAAGAAAGAAGAATTGAAAGGTTTCTGACTGAATTCATACCCCTAACAGAACGCCAACAGATATATTACAGGGTTCAATTCCCTGTCACTGGGACGGATTTCCATCATAGAATCTTTTTTTCTTTGTATTTTTTCTCCAATAATGAATAGGACTGGAATTGGTCAAATTCCGAAATTATCCTCTTTTCCTAAATGCATGATGGTCATGACTTTTTTACATGAAAGGGGAGGTTAATTGGCCCCAGAAAGTCGATCTGAGATCGACTGAAGTTTCAGCCATGGGATTATTTTGTTGCTTTAACCCCTGTATATTAACACATGTACTGAACAGAAATGTTACATTTTCAGTGAAGGGGAACAATAGATGATGGCTTTAATCACATGCAAAGCGTTGGATATTTATTTCAGTCCAGACCTTCTGGTTTCCATTCACATCCATTTTCTTCACGGACTAGCGTTTTCAGAACTGTCTCCAGTTTAGTGTTTATTACGGGGGGGGGTTTAGGTCTAAGATTGTCTTTGATCATCTCCCTACATTGTGGATTTAGATGCTATTTTACAAGGATTATTTGAGTCATAGGGATGGCTGCAATGTAGACATACAGCAGATTTGTTTTCATAAAAGCAGTATACAACATCTTTAAAGTATTATTGTTCCTGTAAAAGGAATGTTCTGGAGCAACCTGTTAGAAGGGATGATCACAGGCTCGTAGAACTTCAAAGGATCTGTAGAACAATTCTACATTGTTACACAGATTTCCCCCCCCCCCCCCCCCCCCCAATACCTCTGTTCATTCATACAGTACGTGTGTGTGTATAGGTTTGTGTTCTAGTTTCACTTTGTAGTCACGTGTACAGGTAACCATGCATAGGCAAATGAACACTTAGAGCTGTGCAACAGTATTTGTGGGGCACCTTTGAACCCGTAATAGGATGTTTGAGCTTACTGCACTTGTGTGTCAAGACAAGTTGTGTGAATCTGCTTCACAACACTGTTAAGGGTTAAGGTCTTCTCTCACTTTGTGGTTCCTTCAACTGGAGATTTATTTCAACCTGCCCCAAAGATGACAAATTGCACAAGATGATTGTGTCAAATAATTTGTGTCTTGCATATTCTTGAAAATGGTACGTGTCTTTCCCGTTTGTAAACTACATTTGACATTAATTAAATGATTGTAAATCAGAAGTGTGCTGCCTCTTCACAGATCCCATCACTCACTGTACTCGTTGCACATTACTCTCTTTAGGTCCTGAATATGAATTAACATTAAAAACATCTATACTGAACAAAAATATAAACACAGTCAGCAACAATTTCAAAGCTTTACATGAGTTATAGTTCATATAAGGAAATCCAGTTAATTTAAATAAATTAGGCCCTAATCTATGGATTTCACATGATTGGTAATACAGATATGCATATGGTTACAGATGCCTTCAAGAAAAGCTAGAGGCGTGGATCAGAAAACCAGTCGGTATCTGGCGTGACCATTTGCCTCATCCAGGGCGACATGTCTCCTTCGCATAGAGTTGATCAGGCTGTTGATTGTGGCCTGTGGAATGTCCTACTCCTCTTCAATGGCTGTGTGAAGTTGCTGGATATTGGCGGGAACTGGAAGACATGTCTTACACGTCGATCCAGAGCATCCCAAACATGCTCAATGGGTGACATGTCTGGTGAGTATGCAGGCCATGGAAGAACTGGGACATTTTCAGCATCCAGGAATTGTGTACAGATCATTGCAACATGCGGCCGTGCATGATCATGCTGAAACATGAGGTGATGGCAGCGGATGAATGACAACGGGCCTCAGGATCTCATCACGGTATCTGTGCATTCAAATTGCGATCAATAAAATGCAATTGTGTTTGTTGTCTTTAGTTTCTACCTGCCCATACCATAACCCCACCGTCACCATGGGGCACTCTGTTCACAACATTGACATCAAACCACTCGCCCACATGACGGCATAAACGTGGTCTGCGGTGATAAGGCCAGTTGGACGTACTACCAAATTCTCTAAAAAGACGTTGGCGATGGCTTATGGAAGAGAAATTAACATTAAATTATCTGGCTAAAGCTCTGGTGGACATTCCTGCCGTCAGCATGCCAATTGCACTCTACCTCAACTTCAGACATCTGTGGCGATGTGTTGTGTGACATAGCTGCACATTTTAGAGTGGCCTTTTATTGTCCCCAGCACAAGGTGCACCTGTGTAATGATCATGCTGTTTTATCAGCTTCTTGATATGCCACACCTGTCAGGTGGATGGATTATCTTGGCAAAGAAGAAATGCTCACTAACAGGGATGTGAACAAATTTGTGCACAAAATTTGAGAGAAATACGCTTTTTGTGCGTATGGAAAATTCTGGAATCTTTTATTTCAGGTCATGAAACATGGGACCAACACTTTACATGTTGCCTTTATATTTTTGTTCAGTATAGTTAAACCAGGAGAATGTTTCATATGACATGATGAATGATCAGAATTTCTATGTTTCCCAACAGCCAAGCCAGTGATTAGCAATTCCTCTAGAATCAAGTTATTCAAAATTAGACTGCTGGAAATAGCAGCCTCCGTTGCCATCTAGAGGCAAAAGGTGTCCACTAACTCTAAAGTGTTTCTAACTCCCAAACCCCCTAATTATGGGTGCTCTCCAGATGGTGCGGCAGGCAGGCAGGCTGAGTCAAGGGAAAGTGTGTGTGCTTGTTAACATAACTAGAACAATCCAGCCAAGGAACACTGCCCATTCAGCAGAAACCTGTTACAGTAATTTGGTGAAATTACTACAAGATGATGACTGAAGGTAATACTTTCTCCTTGCCGCCGCTTAGATCCATGGCCAAACCTTGAATTCAACACATATTGCCTTTCTGATGCCGAGGTAAATAAAGGCACATCGAGTAAAAGCTAAACAATCCCTAAAATTCATGTAAGTGTTATCAGATGCTAATGAACTAGTGATAAATAAGTTGGAAAGGAGGCAGGGGTTCCAAAAAACTTCTTGTGGAACTTCACCTCGTACTCCTGCTGAAGGTTATGGAGCCCCAAAGTCAGGGTTTTTGCATCTAAATGGTAGCCTATTCCCTATATAGTGCACTACTTTTGACCAGAGCCCTATGGGCTATATAGTAGACTATATAGGGAACAGGGTCAGTGCCATTTGCCTGGTAGGTTGTAGGTGTTTACCAACCCCACAGTGAGCCTGAGTCTTCTTTCCTCATGGGTTTTATGACTGGGGCCTTGCCCAGAGAGAGGTTGACTGGCTATGGGCCTGTATATAGCAATCTGAGGTATGGTCAGTCTAAGACCATGGGAAATCAACACTCAATCTTACCCCAACAAGCAAGGAGAGGACAGGATGGGGTCAATCAGATTAGGGTTGACCAGTGGCTAAACACACGCTTAACACCCCCTGAGTGTGAAGTGTGTGGGGGTCAAAGTGGAGAAGGAGTGACCGCTAGGCTGGAGGGGAGGGCTTAGGGGTTTGGGGGCAGGAGGCCAGATTAAATGTGCCTATATGGTTGAATGAACGTTACAGAGCCTGTATCATTTACCCCCCTGCCCAGCATGTCAAGAGGTTGCAGGCCAGACACCCAACCAATCCATAACTGGTGCATTAGAGGAGCTGTGGCTGAGGGTCGGGTTACGGCTAGTCTTGGAGCCTGAGTGGCTCTGGACCCAGGAAGTGGGGGCTCCAAGTCAAGGCAGATCTATAGAAATTGCTTTTGGAGGTCAAAGCTTGTCCTGATGGGGGAGTATAGAATGTGGGGGCCATTATTGCTAGTTTACAAACATCTCCACAGACCGATCAATAGGACAGGCCTTCCCTGCTGTGTTCGGTAATTGCTCTATTGCATTGCCTGTCTGTACCAATGGTAATTTACACCTTCACGTGGGAATTTGACTTGGACCCCCTACCCTACCTCCCCCTACTAGCATCCTCCTCTTCCTCTGGCACTCAGCATATCGCTCCTGGTACATCTCATTCAATTAAGGGTCTGCTCTCCACCATGGCCTTTTTACAACATCGATCCAACCTAAGGTGGTTCATCGGAAAAGGATTTGGTCAGTCAGGGGATCTCTGTTTGGAGAAAAGGGAAGGGAGAGTGTTTGACATATTCCACATGGTGTTGTGTCCTTTTCTGTTTCCGATCATGGTGGTGCCAGAGATGTCTGACTTATCGCGAACTTGAGGCGCCTTCAGAAAGGGCCATTTGAACCAGTTAAGGCAGGTCAATCAGCTGATCAAACAGCCAATCTCTCCTATATACCACCTATCATTATCCTAATATTACGGGGGCAGTTATTGAATGGTTGTATGGGCTAATCACCTTGAATTTACTATCTTTTACACAGGTGTGCAGGTGTTTTTCATTTCAATAATCACCTTTTTCAGATATACGAACTCTCAAAAAAAGAAACAACTATTTCAAACAAGTGCAAAAAGAAACTCTTATCGTTTTCCCTTCTCCAGAGTAATTACAGGTAAAGAGAAAAAGCAGCCCATAGAAGCCAGCGTCTTTACTAAACCCTAGCTAGCGTGGTTGTCAATGTCTTCAGAGTCCTCTTCTCTGCCTAGCTAATCCCATAATTACAGTTTCGATAAATTGCTTTCATATCCATGAATGCTTAAGAGATTGGAGAATGACGTTATGTGGGTTTAGAGCGGGGATGTATTTTCAATAACAAGGCGAGGTGAGACTGCTACGGTGTGTGTTCATGTTCAGGATTACTGTCATCCGCTACGTGTGCAATGAGACATTAAGTCGAAGCCACCAGAGAAACCTAAAACCTCCATGTGGGAGTGCGCCAAAGTTACCTCCCTAATCTCTCCCTCACAAAGTTGTGACTGATTTACATTAGCTGCCTTCTAATGCTTCACAGCTATTGTGGTGATATTAAAAGTTAGCAATTTGGCTGCCCACACACACCCACATCCCACACAGTGTTGATGCCTAGTATGAAGTTATCACACTATTACATTTCCGTTATTCAGCCAACTTGGAATTTACTATCACTGTCCACATGGGGGCACTAAGAAGCAAGACACAATGTTTTTTCAAGGAGACAGTTCATGCCACATGTTTGATCAGGCTGTCAATGGTGGAAGTAGCCTACTGTAGGTTAAAAAAAACACCCTTTGAAATCAGATTGATGATCAATTAAATAGTAGCTGTTTTGATAATAAACTAATGTGATCGAAGAGATGGAGTTGTGAATACATTTACATTTTAGTCGTTTAGCAGATGCTCTTATCCAGAGCAATTTACAAGAGCAATTAGGGTTAAGGGCTCATTGACAGATCTGGGATTTGAACCAACTACCTTTCCGTTACTGGATCAACGCTCTTAACCGCGGAGTAGTTGGAGTAGTTGTGTTCTTGTTCAACTCAACTAACACAGGCATATGATAATAATAATGTTTTCACACTTACTTTAGTAAAACAACATCGAAAATTGAAGTATTATTTTCAGTCTATGTTAAATACAATAGAAAACATCGAATTGCAAAACCTTTACCTCACTTAATCTTCTGTCCAGAGTTCAAGTTAACCAGGCCAGGCCAGGGCAGTGTTATGTTATGTTATATTAACCTACTGCCTGGCCTGCCACTCCCCACATACACAGGAGCATGAACCTGCCACCCCCTGTCACCCTCAGCCACCCCCTGCCAAACCCCACAGCCACCCACGAGAGACAGGTTCCAGACAACGAAGGCCTTTGATTGGGCCCCCGCAATGAAGGCTGAGATGCTCTCACAATTATCAGAGACATTTCATCTTCTCCCCTCTGGCCCCTTCAACACACCGCCTTTCATCTCCAGTTGGCCTCAGGGGGAACACTGAGGGTTTTGTGTGTGGTGATGGGGGAGAGGGGATGGGGGTAGGGGAGAGCGGTGGAGGGGAATGGTAGGGGGTGGTCAAGGTTGCTGAGGGATTTCTTCGTACAGGTAGAGGTAGGAGGGAGAGAAAGGGGGGGGTTCTTAACGTAGTATCCACCTATTTTCCTATCTTGAAAGGGGGAGATGACAAATGGAGATCAGTGGGGTTGGGAGGGTGAAGGTGAGAGGGTTGGGGAGATGACCCCACACCGCTGACTGTGGCTGTACTTGGCCAACTGTGCGTGACGTTCAAACGTCATGGCTCTGCTGGAGAGAGAGAGAGAGAGAGAGAGAGAGAGAGAGTGAGAGAGAGAGCTAGAGAGAGAGAGAGCTAGAGAGGAAGAGAGAGAGAGAGAGCTAGAGATAGAGAAAGAGAGCTAGAGAGAGAGAGAGAAAGAGAGCTAGAGAGAGAGAAAGGGAGAGAGAGAGCTAGAGAGAGAGAAAGGGAGAGAGAGAGCTAGAGAGAGAGAAAGGGAGAGAGAGAGCTAGAGAGAGAGAACAGTCTATGGTTCCTTGTGGGCAGCTTTAGGTCTTAAAGGGAGAGTCAAGTTCATTCACTAGTTGTGTTCTAACATTATGACAGAAACATACTTCAGGTTAACGGCAATGTTAATGCTTCACAAGCACTCCTCTAAGGTTACAACAGACAGGATCAGAAAAACGCATATGAAGTAAAGGTAAATCTTTGCTCACTCTAATGTAAACAGTCAAAGCAGTTGGCCAAGGCAGTTAGTCCCCTTTAAGCCATGTGTAAATGACTGGAGTATTACCACTACACATTCTGTATTGGCAGAGTTGACTGTAGGCTAAATAAACCTGTTGTTTCTGAATGGAAGGTAAATTTACAACACCAGTCTGTTTCTACTCTTTCCTTAAGTTGCTGCATAAAGTCTTGATGGGATATTCCCCAGTAATTGGATGATAATACCTCTAACAGCACTAATCCGTGTGATAAGTCTGCCACTGGGACATGAGTTGGTTTAGAGGGAAGTGTCTTGTAAGTGGGCTATTGTTGTTGAGGCTTTTACAAGGCAGAGTAAACTTCGCACTCATACCCCAACACAGGAACACAATGCATGCTTAAGGAGGACTTAGGTTCGATAAAGTCCACTACAATGTGTTATCAGAGTTCTACAATGTTGTTTGACTAGAAAACACAGTGCTTTGTGCCAGCTCAAAGCTTAACATGCAAATGGATTAAATGAAGAAACACTCATTTCAATGCAGTGCTGTCTATGAGCACTAACCGGTCGAGAGTCTGTCTAGGGACAATGTAAAGCTGATTATGTAATGCATGCTTATAGAAGTGTTAACAAGAAGTATAGCATCAGTCAGAACCAGCTCTTTTAAGAACAGCTGCGAAAAGGTCTTGAGGTGCTGAAGAAACTTTAAAGATACCGGTGCCAAGTAATAGCCCTATCTATCTCAACATTTCTACTTTCTAGAATTCTATTTCTACTTAGAGTTACTGGGTAGCGGGTAGTTGGCTCATTACACTAACTACTTCAGGGAGTGACGTCCCTGCCATACATGAGTCACAGGCTCAGCTGGCGCCGGCTGTCATTAACAGGTATGGGCCCCCCCAGGGTTACGAGGGACCACTGCTATGGGTAAAATAGTATGCTATGGAAACAGGCTGTTTAGGGCTATTCACCCGCACAGTTGCCAGAACCGAAAACTACAAAGAAGAATCCATGATGGCAGAGTAAAACTCCTTTTACCATGGGCCTCTTTGAACATTTTGATGGTTGACCCTTCACCTCTAATCAAATAACTGTTTTGTCTCATGCGCCGGATACAACAGATGTAGACCTTACAGTAAAATGCTTACTTACAAGCTCTTTCCCAACAATGTTGAGTTAAATAAGAAAAGAATAACACATGAAAATTAAAACACACATGAATGAAGCTATATACAACGAGTGGCAATATAATATCGTTGTGCGAAGTAGTGAAAGTGGATACACTATATATACAAAGTATGTGGACACCCCTTCAAATTAGTGGATTCAGCTATTTCATCCACAACCATTGCTGACAGGTGTATAAAATTGAGCACACCGCCATGTGATCTCCATAGACAAACATTGGCAGTGGAATGGCCTTACTGAAGAGCTCAGTGACTTTCAACTTGGCACTGTCATAGGATGCCACCTTTCCAACAAGTCAGATTTCTACCCTGCTAGAACTTCCCAGGTCAACTGTAAGTGCTGTTATTGTGAAGTGGAAACATCTAGGAGCAACAACGGCTCAGCCACGAAGTGACAAGCCACCGAAGCTCACAGAACAGGACCGCCGAGTGCTGAAGCATGTAACGAGTAAAAATCGTCTGTCCTCGGTTGCAACACTCACTACCGAGTTCCAAACTGCCTCTGGAAGCAACGTCAGCACAATAACTGTTCGACGAGAACTTCATGAAATGGGTTTCCATGGCGGAGCAGCCACACACAAGCCTAAGATCCCCATGCGCAATGCCAATCGTTAGCTGGAGTGGTGTAAAGCTCACTGCCATTGGACTCTGGAGCAGTGGAAACGCGTTCTCTGGAGTGATGATTCACGCTTCACAATCTGGCAGTCCGACAGACTAATCTGAATTTGGCGGATGCTAGGAGAATGCTACCTACCCCAATGCATAGTGCCAACTGTAAAGTTTGGTGGAGGAGGAATAATGGTCTGGGGCTGTTTTTCATGGTTCGGACTAGGCTCATTAGTTCCATTGAAGGGAAATCTTAATGCTACATCATACAATGACATTCTAGACAATTCTGTGCTTCCAACTTTGTGGCAACAGTTTGAAGAAGGCCCTTTCCTGTTTCAGCATGACAATGCCCATGTGCACGAAGCGAGGTCCATACAGAAATGGTTTGTTGAGATTGGTGTGGAATAACTTGACTGCCGTGCACAGAGCCCCGACCTCAACCCAATCAAACACCTTTGGGAGGAAGCCAGGTCTAACCACCCAACATCAGTGCCCGACCTCACTAATGCTCTTGTGGCTGAATTGAAGCAAATCCCCACAGCAATGTTCCAACATCTAGTGTAAAGCCTTTCCAGAAGAGTGGAGGCTGTTATAGCAGCAAAGGGCGACCAACTCCATATTAATGCCCAGGATTTTGGAATGAGATGTTCGACGAGCCGGTGTCCACATACTTTTGGTCATGTAGCGCATGTCACCTCACCACTGGGCCAGTGGAATGGCTTATTGAGAAACCATCTATAGAAGCACCACCACTGTATCCACTTGACAGGCCAGAGATGTATAAAACAGGAAGGGGATTCCTCTGTGTGTTTTCTCCTGTATCTCCCATCTCCAGGATGACAACACACTAATCCGTCCAGTAAATATGAAGATAGAAGGACACCAGTGGGACACTGTTGACTCTTCCTTGTCCGTTATCCTCATAGGGGGCTATTGTTATCTGATGCATAGTCATAGGATAGACTGACACACTTGGCACCCTGGTGCTTATACCGCTGTTATGTTAGCTACAGTACTCTCATTTATTTACCTCTATTATGAAAAATATTACACACTCTACCTGGTTATTCAGTGGTTATTACTGAATATCATAGGAAATAATGTAAGTGAGGGGATTATTTTAGTTAATGTGGAGTTGTGAGGTAATGAATGCTTGAAATCCTAATTCCAAATCTACAAGCCTGTAATGGAGAGCAATAGAAACAGATGAAGATTAAAAGATTCCTGGCTGCTGTATTGGATGTTTGCATAAGGTTTAAAAGACCTACTAAAATGCAAATGTTGGTTTTGAGTTATGAATAGATGTTGTTTTAGGATAATTCAATGAGTCCAGTGGGTTTAGTTGTCAGCTGTCATTCTGTACATGCCTCTGGGTTATGCACTTATCATAATCTTTGGGACACAGGCTATGGCTTTTTATCAGCATGATACTGTACATTGGTGTACATTAGGTGTGTACATTAGTGTATGTTAGTGTACATTAGATATAGAATTGCAGCTGGAAGACAAGAAGTTCAAAGCCTGGAGTTGAACTAATCTTATCCTTCCTTGTGCTCTTCTCATGTTTATGTTTTATGACAGACAGGGCTCTAAATCAACAAGAGGTCGTTCAAAACGTACCTAGCTATAAAGGCCAGGACACTGTTACAGCCTGCACCCCTGTCTCTGTCTGTATGTCTGTCTATCTGCCTCCCTCCCTCCCTGCCTGCCTTTAGGGGGTGCCTCCACTGTCTCTTCTTCCTGGAGAGGGTCAGTCCTGGGATGGCACGCTGGCCACTGGAGAGGGTCAGTCCACGCTGGCCACTGGAGAGGAAATACTACAGTAGCTATGTTGGTCTATTGTATATATATATATACGCCTGGCACCTACTACCATACCCTGTTTAATTCTTATGGCTGCAATCCCGTTAACGGGAGGATATGACAACAGCCAGTGAAAGTGCAGGGCGCCAAATTCAAACAACAGAAATCTCATAATTAAAATTCCTCAAACATACAAGTATCTTATACCAGTTTTTTTTAGTTTTTTTTATCCCCTTTTCTCCCCAATTTTCGTGGTATCCAATCGCTAGTAATTACTATCTTGTCTCATCGCTACAACTCCCGTACGGGCTCGGGAGAGACGAAGGTCGAAAGCCATGCGTCCTCCGAAGCACAACCCAACCAAGCCGCACTGCTTCTTTAACACAGCGCGCCTCCAACCCGGAACCCGGAATCAATCTTTAGGATGTTGTTATCATAAATATTCAATAACGTTCCAACCGGAGAATTCCTTTGTCTGTAGAGAAGCAATGGAACGCAGGTCACTATCATGTGAAATGCGCTTGACCAGGACCTGGCTCTCTGCCAGACCACTGACTCAAACAGCTCCCATCCGGCTCCACATCACAGTAGAAGCCTCATTCAAGGTTCTACAGACTGTTGACATCTAGTGGAAGCCGTAGGAAGTGCAAACAGACCCATATCCCACTGTGTATTCAATAGGGGCTGGGTTGAAAATCGACCAACCTCAGATTTCTCACTTCCTGTTTGGATTTCTTCTCAGGTTTTTGCCTGCCATATGAGTTCTGTTATACTCACAGACATCATTCAAACAGTTTTAGACACTTCAGAGTATTTTCTATCCAATACTACTAATAATATGCATATATTAGCAACTGGGACTGAGGAGCGGGCCGTTTATTCTGGGCATCTCTGGGCACCTTTCATCCAAGCTACTCAATACTGCCCCTGCAGCCATAAGAAGTTAAGGTACTTAAATATTTTGTCTTGCCCATTTACCCTCTGAATGCAAGACATACACCAACCATGTCTCAGTTGTCTCAGGGCTTAAAAATCCTTCTTTAACCTGTCTCCACTTCATCTACACGAATTGACAGAATTGTCTAGAATGTCTTGTATGCTGTAGCATTAAGATTTCCCTTCACTGGAACTAAGGTGCCCAGCCCGAAAAACAGCCCACCTAACTTTACAGTTGGCACCATGCATTGTGGCAGGTAGCGTTCTCCTGGCATCCGCCAAACCTAGATTTATCCGTCAGACTGGTGAAGCGAGATTCATCACTCTAGAGAATGCGTTTCCACTGCTCCAGAGTCCAATGGCTTTACACACAGCCCCCACTCCACCATAGCCTTGGCCCACTTATGTGGCGCCTTTCAGCGGGCCCCGAATAGACGGGAGACTCCGGCAGCGCCGGATAGGCGCGCGACTCCGGTTGCGCCGGAGTGACAGGCAGCACCTGACTGACGGGCGGCTCAGGCAGCTCCTGACTGACGGGCGGCTCAGGCAGCTCCTGACTGACGGACGGCTCTGGCAACTCCTGACTGACGGGAGGCTCTGGCTGCTCCGGACAGGAGGGAGACTCTGGCTGCTCCGGACAGGAGGGTGACTCTGGCTGCTCCGGACAGGAGGGAGACTCTGGCTGCTCAGGACAGGAGGGAGACTCTGGCTGCTCCGGACTAGAGGGCGACGTTGGAGGCTCCGGACTAGAGGGCGACGTTGGAGGCGCCGGACTAGAGGGCGACGCTGGAGGCTCTGGACTAGAGGGCGTCGCTGGAGGCTCCGGACTAGAGGGCGTTGCTGGAGGCTCCGGACTAGAAGGCGTTGCTGGAGGCTCCGGACTGACGTCCTTCGTTGGAGGCCTCATGCCATGGATCCTCACTGGAGGCTTCATGCCATGGATCCTCACTGGAGGCTTCTTGCCATGGATCATCACTGGAGGCTTCGTGCCATGGATCATCACTGGAGGCTTCGTGCCATGGATTATCACTGGAGGCTTCTTGCCATGGATTATCACTGGAGGCTTTGTGCCATGGATTATCACTGGAGGCTTCTTGCCATGGATTATCACTGGAGGCTTTGTGCCATGGATTATCACAGGAGGTTTCTTGCCATGGATCATCACTGGAGGCTTCTTGCCATGGATTATCACTGGAGGCTTCTTGCCATGGATCACCACAGGAGTGGAGAGATACACAGGAGGCCTGGCTCTGGGAGAAGGCACAGGACTCACCAGGCTGGAGAGACATGCAGGAAGCCTTGTTCTTGGCCGAGGCACCGGATGCACTGGACCGTGGAGGCGCACTGGCGGTCTCGAGCGCAGAGCTAGCACCACTCGTCCTGGCTGGATCCCCCCTGTAGCCCGGCAAGTGCGGGGAGATGGAACAGGCCGCACTGGGCTGTGCTGGCGAACTGGAGACACCGTGCGTAGGGCTGGTGCAGTATACCCCGGGCCGAGGAGACGCACTGGAGATGCGCTGAGCCGCCATCATCCCTCCTGGCTCGATACCCACTCTAGCCCGGCCGATTCGAGGAGCTGTGATGTAGCGCACCGGGCTATGCGTGCGCACTGGGGACATCGTGCGCTCCTCCGCACAAGACGGTGCCTGCCCAGTCACTCTCTTGTCACGGTAAGCCACCCCCAATAAAAATTCTGGTGCTGCCTCTCGTGCCCGTTACCTCGCGCCAATTCCTCGTAGTGGCGCCGCTCCACTCTAGCTGCCTCCAGCTCCTCTTTCGGACGGCGATACTCCCCCGGCTGTGCCCAGGGTCCTTTGCCGTCCAAAATTTCCTCCCATATCCAGGAGTCCAGAACCCTCTGCTCCTGGTTACCACGCTGCTTGGTCCTTTTCTGGTGGGTGGTTCTGTAACAGATTTCCTCTTCGTCTGAGGAGGAGTAGCAAGGATTGGACCAATATGCAGCGCGGTAAGGGTCCATAATGAGAATATTTAATAAATCCACAGAACACTGAACAAAATAACAAAAGTACAAACAAACAACCGAAACAGTCCCCTATGGTGCAAACACTAACACAGGAAACAACCACCCACAAAACACAATAGAAAACAGGCTACCTAAATATGGCTCCTAATCAGCGACAACGACTGACACCTGCCTCTGATTGAGAACCATACTAGGCCAAACACATAGAAATATAACAACAGGACAAAACATAGAAAAACAACATAGAATGCCCACCCCAACTCACGCCCTGACCAACTAAAATAAAGACATAAAAAAGGAACTAAGGTCAGAACGTGACACCTTGATTATTTCCATGTTTTGTTACGTTCCAGCTTTATTCTAAAATTGATTAAATTGTTATCACTCATTAATCTACACACAATACCCCATAATGACTAAACAAAAACAGGTTTTAAGATTTTTTTGCACATTTTTTAAATAAAAAACTTAAATATCACATTTACATAAGTATTCAGACCCTTTACTCAGTACTTTGTTGAAGCACCTTTGGCAGCAATTACAGCGTAGAGGCTTCTTAGATATGACGCTACAATCTTGACACACCTGAATTTTGGGAGTTTCTCCCGTTCTTCTCTGCAGATTCTCTCAAGCTCTGTCAGGTTGGATGGGGAGCGTCGCTGCACAGCTATTTTCAGGTCTCTCCAGAGATGTTTGATTGGGTTCAAGTCCGGGCTCTGGTTCGGCCACTCAAGGACACAGAGACTTGTCCCGATGCCACTCCTGAATTGTCTTGGCTGTGTGCTTAGGATCGTTGTCCTGTTGGAAGGTGAACCTCCGTCTCAGACTGAGGTCCTGAGCGCTCTGGAGCAGGTTTTCAGCAAGGATCTCTCTGTAGTTTGCTCTGTTCATCTTTCCCTCAATCCTGACTAGTCTCCCAGTCCCTGCCACTGAAAAAAAATCGAAGCATGGTGCTTCCAACACCATGCTTCACTGTAGGGATGGTGCCAGGTTTTCTCCAGACGTGACGCTTGACATTCAGGCCAAAGTTCAATCTTGGTTTCATCAGACCAGAGAATCTTGTTTCTTATGGTCTGAGAGTCCTTTAGGTGCCGTTTGGCAAACTCCAGCCGGGCCGTAATCCGCCTTTTACTGAGGAGTGGCTTCCGACTGGCACCTCTACCATATTGACCTAATTGATGGATTGCTGCAGAGATGGTTGTCCTTCTGGAAGGTTCACCCATCTCCACAGAGGAACTCTGGAGCTCTGTCAGAGTGACCATCGGGTTCTTGGTCACCTCCCTAACCAAGGCCCTTCACCCCAGATTGCTCAGTTTGGCCTTGAGGCCAGTCCTATGATGAGTTTTGGTGGTTCCAAATTTCATCGATTTAAGAATGATGGAGGCCACTGTGTTCTTGGGGACCTTCAATGCTGCATGAAATTGTTTGGTACCCTTCCCCAGATCTGTGTGTAATGAACACGAGGGAGACAGAGAGCTCGTTTCAAGCGCAGGGCGCAGCAGGTGTGTAATGTTAAGGACCACAGGAGGAGGCAGGTAGCTGGGTCCAGGGGCAGGCAGAAGGTTATACACAGGGGGTCCAAAAAGGCAACAGTACAGGCAGGGAAAAGGCTAGTAACGTCGTCCGGGAGATCATGCAATAGGTTGATAACATGAAATCCGAGGCTAAAGTACAGGCAGGGAATAGGCAAAAGGAGTTGTTAGTGAGGCAGGCAAAAACTATCATACACGGGAGGAGTAAATTACGGGAAAAACAGAGCTCCGAAGAGAAGTGTGTCAAAAACAAACAATACCTCACAAAGATGGGCTGCAAAGAATTTAACTAAATAGTGTGTGATAAGGACATACATGTGTGTGAACAGGTGATTAGAATTCGGGTGATTGGGATCTGGAGAGTGACCTGCATTCAGGGGATCTATGTGTGTGAGAGTGTGAGCTGGAAAGTGGGCTGGAAAGTGAGCTGTGTTCAGGGAATCTATGTGTATGACAGTGTGAGTTGGAAGCAGACGTTACACTGTGCCTCGACACAATCCTGTCTCGGACGTCTATGGACATTTCCTTCGACCTCATGGCTTGGTTTTTGCTCTGACATGCACTGTCAACTGTGGGACCTTATATAGACAGGTGTGTGCCTTTCCAAATCATGTCCAATCAATTGAATTTACCACAAGTGGACTCCACTCAAGTTTTAGAAACATCTCAAGGAATCAATGGAAGCAGGATGCACCTGAACTCAATTTCTAGTTTAATTTTTTTATTTTTTATTTGACCTTTATTTAACTAGGCAAGTAGGTTAAGAACAAATTCTTATCTACAATGACGGCCTATACAGCGGACAAACCCTAACCCGGACGACGCTGGGACAAAGGTCTGAATACTCATAACAAAGGTCTGAATACTTATGTAAATAAGGTATTTGTTATTAATTAGATTTTTAATACATTTGCAATCATTTCTAAAAATCTGTTTTCACTTTGTCATTACGGGGTATAGTGTGTAGACTGATGAGGAAAAAAATTAATGTAATCCATTTTAGAATAAGGCTGTAATGTAAGAACATTTTGAAAAACGGAAGGGGTTTGAATACTTTCCGAATGCACTCTAGGCCTATTATAAATGTGTATTATTGTAGTGTCATCATCTTTATTGCAAAAAGAAATACAAACACACACATAGTTTTAAGCTACTTAGTCATTTGACAGAGGTAATGATCAGTCCATTGATCAGCACAGCAATTAATAAAACAGGACCATGATTGCAGATCAAGTGTTTCTTGTGTCAATATTACACAGGTAAGCTAATGCTTACACACCACCTGTTATATTGGACACCTACTAACCCCCCCCCCCCCCCCCCCCCCCCCCCAAAGTTGCTTATTAATTGTTTTTATCTTAATGACATGTATCGTTTAAATAATGTTTTAAGGAAATATAGGCAGGCACCACATTACTACAAGACAAACAGGCTCAATCAAGCCTGATCATCTTGTAAGTATAAAAGCAACGCTTTCAAATCCTTTAAAAAAAGTTTGAAAAGGTAGTGGAATGAGATTAGTGTGGTGTGTGAAGAATCCAATACTTTAACTCGTATGCCGTACAAATCACATTATTGTGGGAGCCCCTCCTCTAAGAGTATCAATTATGCTGTTTGAGAAGGTTTGAATCCTAAGCAACCTGCCTACACATTGTTTGAAGTACAATAGACCAACATAGCTACTGTAGTAGGTCAAAGCTGCTGGAAAACCTTGCTAGAGCATGGGTGGAGTAGACATTGTGGTGCTCATGTGAAAGACTAATGCCTACTTTTCACTGAAAACATAGTTTGTAATTGTCATATAGATAGACTGACACACGTGGCACCCTGGTGCTGTTATCTTAGCTACAGTAATTACATTTATTTACCTCTATTATGCAAAATATAATACACTCTAACTGATTATTCAGTGGTTATTACTGTTGTTATTAATATCAAAGGAGACAATGTAAGTGAGGGGATTATTTTAGTTAATGGGGAGTTGAACTCCCACCTCAATCTACGTGCCTGTAATAGCCACTGGAGGGCAATAGAAACAAATGGAAATTCCTGTTTGCTGCACCGAATGTCTGCATGAGGTTTAAAATACCTACTGTACTAATAGGCAAATGTTAGTTTTGAGTTGTCTCATGATAATTCAATGAATCCAATGGGTTTGTGTACATGCCTCTGGGTTATGCACTTATCAATCTTTGGGACACAGGCTATGGCTTTTTATCAGCATGATACTGTACATTGGTGTACATTAGGTGTGTACATTGGTGTATGTTAGTGTACATTAGATATAGAATTGCAGCTGGAAGACAGCAAGTTCAAAGCCTGGTCATAAGAGTCAATGAACTAATCTTGTCTTCCTCATCCTTCCTTGTGGGGGAATTTTTGTGGAGTTGTTAGATTACTTGTTAGATTACTTGTTACTGCACTGTTGGAACTAGAAGCACAAGCATTTCCCTACCCTCGCATTAACATATGCTAACCATGTGTATGTGACCAATACAATTTGATTTAATTTTGATCTGATTGATTTTGTGCTCTACTTATGTCAGTGTTTCATGGCAGACAGAGCACTAAATCAACAAGAGGTTGTACAAGATTTAGCTATAAAGGCCAGGACACTGTTACAGCCATCACCTCTGTCTGTCTGTCTGTCTGTCTGTCTGTCTGTCTGTCTGTCTGTCTGTCTGTCTGTCTGTCTGTCTGTCTGCCTGCCTCCCTCCCTCCCTCCCTCCCTCCCTCCCTCCCTCCCTCCCTCCCTCCCTCCCTGCCTCCCTCCCTCCCTCCCTCCCTCCCTCCCTCCATGCCTGCCTCCCTCCCCTCCCTCCCTATCTGCTGTAGGGGGTGCCTCCACTGTCTCTTCTTCCTGCTCTCTCTCACATTGAAAAGGACAGAGCTGGTTGCCTGAGGCACACCTAGATGGGACTGTACTCACCTGTGCAAACAGAGATAGGCAGGCAGTGCACTCTTAGAAAAAAAGGTGCTATCTCGAACCAAAAAGGGTTCTTCAACTGTCCCCATAGGAGAACACTTTGAAGAACCCATTTTGATTCCAGATAGAACCCTTTTGGGTTCCATGTAGAACCCTTTCCACAGAATCCTTTTGGAACCCTTTTTTTCTAAGAGTGTAGACTGGATTGATTGTGGCTGGGTTTGGAGTAGGAGCAACAAGGCCCTGTGTGTATGGAGAGATAGACCGGTTTTAAATCAGCCTAACTCATGTCTGACCTGACCTGTCACCACCTGGAAACCTGGATCCCAGTTTTACTTCCCCAAAAATGGGTTGCATCCCAAATTAGACCCTATTCCCTATGTAATGCAACACCTTTAACCAAGGCCCATTTGGGATGCAGCCATGATGTATTTCTATTTTATATTATTGATTAATAAATTCCTGAAGTCACCTTCAGTTCTACTTTAATATACAGTATACTGCAGAAGGTGATGGCACATAAGTTTTTGTGTTATTCAAATATTTGTTTACAATATTTTCGGGGTGACCTAGTGGTTAGAGCATTGGGCCAGTAACCGAAAGGTTGCTGGATCGAATACCCGAGCTGACAAGGTAAAAATCTGTCGTTCTGCCCCTGAAAAAGGCAGTTAACCCACTGTTCTCCGGTAGGCAGTCATTGTAAATAAGAATTTGTTCTTAACTGACTTGCCTAGTTAAATAAAGGTTAAATATTTAAAAAAAAAAATGAAATGGGGGTGTAGGATGTTTGTGTGTTGCTGTAACGTCTTCGTCCTCCTCGTCTGAGGAGTAAGAAATGTCGGACCAAGATGCAGCGTGGTGAGTATCCATTTTAATAGGAATACGTGAAACAAACAAAATAACAAATAAACGAACGAAGACGCAACAGTCCCGAAATAGTGAACACTAAACACAGGAACACACGAACAGGAACAATCACCCACAACCCACAATACAAAACAGGCTACCTAAATATGGCTCCCAATCAGAGACAACGACAAACACCTGCCTCTGATTGAGAACCATATCAGGCCAACACATAGAAATAGACAAACTAGACATACAACATAGAATGCCCACTCAGATCACACCCTGACCAAACAAAACATAGAAACATACAAAGCAAACTATGGTCAGGGCGTGACAGTTGCAGAATGCAATATAATGTCTGTTGAAGTTGTCACTCTACCGTGCAACTATATACATACATAACAAACAGATGAATAACAATAATTCTGTTGACTAAGAAATTACTAAATATATTCTCTCTTCAATAACCAGTCTGCATGCTAATAATATACTAAGACAAATCTTTGTCATAGTTTTTGTTTTCTTTGCAAATATTGCTTTTGAAATGATTCTGCTTTCATTTTCCCTCGTCTCCAGAATGTGGATGTGGATCTGAAGTCTCCTATGACAGGTAAGTTCAAATTCATTATTCAGCTGCAGGGAACATCTACTATGCCTAAAAGACATCCTATCAAAGAGTCTAATTTTAGTGTCTCTGTCTTTTTCCCTTCCCCCAGCTCTTTCTTTTTGTGATGAAAAACGGATTTGATGTAGCTGGACAATGAGTGTGCGATTTAGAGATTTCCTGTTTGAGAGTGTCAAATGATTTGTCCTGAGGCAGTGCTGTTTCAGAAGACTTTGTGTTCCGGTCGGAACAGTGGAAACCAGACGTCCTAAAGGTTCTTTAAGTCACCTGTTGAATACAGGGTTGCAAAGGCATTGTGGTGGGATTTCTACAGGTATCGCTGGCTCCTATGACCTCTGCAGTGTGAACAGTCTATTTGATATGACGCTCCCTTCTTCTATACAATATGTCCTGAAGAAAAAGTGCACATTGAAGCAGACAATAGCTTTAGTTCAGTTCGATAATGAAGGGGTTTCAAACAGCTATTTATGTTTCTCCTGTGATTTTAGACACATTCATGTTAAGTTACATCAGGCAGATAGCTGAGACTGACGATAATTCTCTATTAAATCCCTTTCATTTAAAATGGGATGTTTCGTTTGTTTGTGAACAGTTGCATTACAGCAACCAGGGTATTCAGAATGGAATGAAACATGAATCACTGGCATACTCAGTGAGGTAATTTTCTTTCACATGGTACGGTCTGCATGGAGGAACAGTACATTCGAGATGGATTGCCTTTTCGGGGGTTGAGCATTATATTATGGAACTCAGGCATTTTGTTTACTTCCATGTCAGAGTCGCTTGCTTGAGGAGTTCAGACAGGGCAGCTAAACAGACAGTAAGGAATCAGCACTAGGAAATGTTAAAGAGGGATTCTGGGCTTCTATCTGTCCAAACATGCCCTTAACATTTTAACAATGCTTTTACACCTGCGGAAGAAATCTATTATAAGTGTGTTGGAATGCTTCTTGCTGATCCAATGTGTGTATGTGTGCGTGCGCGCGCATGTGCCAATGTGTGTGTGTATACATACATTTGTGTACGTGTGCACGTGCCAGTCATTAACCTCCATCCCACAAACCGCATGTCTTCTTTGAGTGCATTAATCCTCTAAGGCACAATTCTGTATTATATCCGCAGGCGTGTGATACACAGAGATGAAAGGTTAGAGGAAGTCAATCAATTGAGCGATGGCCTTTCTCACTTTGCATCCTTCACATCATTACCCTGCCATTCAAGTCGGGTGCATTTGAAAGGAGATGCCTATTATTAGAGACATCAAAAAGGAAGGAACAAGGACTGGTTTAGCCAACCTGTCACTCTAGCTCCCTCAAGTTGAGCACCTGACTTTGTTGAACACCAGGAGACAAGTGAGAATCTCTCTCACATTGTGCCACATGCACATTGCTTTCTGTCTTTTGTCTCTATGCACGTGTAACAGTATTACTTCCATTCCACTCCTTGTCCCAACTGGGGCTTGAACCAGAGACCGTCTGTTCACATTGACAACAGTCACTCACAAAGCATTGTTACCTACAGTATAGCTCCCCGAAAGCCGCGGTCCATGCAGAGCAAGGAAAACAACTACTTCAAGGTCTCAGAGCGAGTGATGTCACCAATTGAAACGCTTCTAGCGTGCACTGCTAACTAGCTAGCCATTTCACACCGGTTGCACTCATTCCCCTTTGACCTCCTCCTTTTTCGCATGAACTCCAGCAGCTGGGCAGAGCCCAACTGAGTGATCCGGGTCAACAGCATCTATAGCCCTGTTTATACCTGTTCCTAACTTGCATACTTTGTCCTGATCTGTGCCCAAGTTGTTTGACAGGTGTCGACAACCAAAAGACACACTGTGATCTGACTGTGGTCTGGTCACAATGCAGACACAGTGGACAGATAACAGACACATTGTAGCCCTTTCCTACAGTCAAATTACCAATAGGTTGTTTTTTGGGGAGGGGGGGGGGTTTATGTCAAACTGTTTTATTATATTTCAGTCTTCTGTAATGTACTGTATATAAAGTGTAATATTGTGATGCAAACTCATAAGTGAATAGATTTAAACTCTGACATGGTACAGGTGTCTTCTTTTTTTCTAAGCCCATAACCATGTGTGTGAAGTATATACTTTTGTTTCCAGAATAGATTTAAGACTACCAAAAACCACTCTTCTGGGGTACTCCTCTTTACAACTTTGATCAAGTGTAGAGAGTCATGATAAACTGATTACAACAGACAAACAGTATGTAGCCTAAATCTCGATTGCCCTATTTTTATTTAAATTATTTTTATTTTTAATCCCAGCCCCCATCCCTGCAGGAGGCCTTTTGCCTTTTGGTAGGCTGTCATTGTAAGTACATTTGTTCTTAACTGACTTGCCTAGTTAAATAAAGGTTACATAAAATAAATGAAAAAGCTGTAGCTGGCTCCCTTCTGCTAGAGAGAATACGAGCAGCAAGAGATATGAATCAGTCATGCGGTCAAAATGATTGGCATGTACAGCATGCAGCTATCTGTCATAGGAAATAAGGTATATCTCTTGGTTTAATATGCTTAATCATCAGCTGGAGGGAATACTTGGAGAATACCATTCACAGTCCCTTCACACACACACCTCCAGTCTCTAGACTGCTTCGGGGTTTCTCTGCCCCACTTATGGAGTGAGGGTTATTACCCCAGCCAACCATTGCAAGTGTTTTGGCCATAGAAATAGAATCTAGATTCCAAGTACTGTAAGTAGGCCCTTTTTAAAGTATCTCGTTTTACACATTGATAAGATTTGTAAGAAGGATAGAGGAGCTCCTCCTATTACCCCTGATCAAAATACATACTTCTGAAACATCATTCCCAAAATAGGAACACCTGTTAACTAGGTGTCATCTTTTATCGCTTTCACATTATCATTGACTTATCAAGTTTCCAACCGTGAAGATGCCTTAAGATTGCACAGTATAGGTTACAGGCTATACATTTCAATGAATCTAGAATGTGACAGCAAAACCTCTTCCTCACACACTGCACTAGTAAGTGCACAGTATAATTGATGCAGGTGCCATTACACTGTTAAAAACAGGGTGCTTTGTGGGTCTATATAGAACCTTTTTCAGGACCATATTTCAAGTGAGTCATTGGACCCTTTTTGGTTCCATATAGCTAGTACAATTTATTCTGTGTAGCCTACAACTCAACTATGCACCCGATTGCTTCGACAATACTTTGTGACGAGTGGGATGAAAAGTTGTGTGGTGAAGAGGTTTGAGGGTTGACAGAGAGAAGGACAGGTGAACCACTTAACAGTAATTGTCCCAGAGCAGAGCTCATGTATATGTGGAGTGATTAATGCATGTAGTCCTCTGCTGAACACTACAGAGGACCTGCCTTCATCAGTGACACCATCAATCTTAAAACACAAACGTAAATAACTCAGGGAAAGTTGACATATAAAGTACCTGGCCCCATTTCTATCACCAAGTTACATACCATCTCTAATTATGACATCGCATACATGTACATGTCAGACGAGCCTATACATCATGATGATGTGGCAAGTGACACTTTGTTTCTTGAATGTCCAATATCTTGAAAACCTCACTGCTGACATGCAAAACATTTTGGGACTGTATTAACAGTGGACTAATAAAAAACACCAAAATATCGTTTTTTGTGTGGATTTTTCCTTTAAAGTATCACAGCCTGTTTTATATAAAGTCTAATATTGGGATGCAAACTAAACATTTAAAACATTTCAACTCTATATCTGACATGGCACAGGTGTCTTATTTTTGTAAACCCATAACCATGTGTGGGAGATGTATACTTTTGTTTCAAAGTAGATTTGTTTGACTACCAAGAAACACTCTGTGTGTCCCTGATTTAGGCCACTGCAGTAAAAGGCTTAAATATTGACATACATAACAGTATCCCGGAAGTATGTTATATCCTGAAAGAGCCAAACACTCAATGATCTGTACTTTGTGCAACTACTACAGACATATTATTCTGGCAAAAAGGAAGGTGATCTGTTCATGACTGTACAATGACCTGTGCGTGGATAGTTTTGTAGGTGACATCATGCCGATTACCTTTCAAACTCAATGAACTGTATCAGTGATATGGAACAATTAGCCTCTATCAGAAACAACAGGTTTGATATGGAACAATTAGCCTCTATCAGAAACAACAGGTTTGATATGGAACAATTAGCCTCTATCAGAAACAACAGGTTTGATATGGAACAATTAGCCTCTATCAGAAACAACAGGTTTGATATGGAACAATTAGCCTCTATCAGAAACAACAGGTTTGATATGGAACAATTAGCCTCTATCAGAAACAACAGGTTTGATATGGAACAATTAGCCTCTATCAGAAACAACAGGTTTGCCTTGAACTCTATGAAAAAAGAACTACCATTCAAGCAATGAGGCATGAGGTGTTGTGTGTAGTGTACTCTGCATTTAAATAACATGTGCTTGCGACATATTGTGATGTCATCCTACCAAAACCAAACAGTCCTGGTAATATCCCAGTAAAACCACCTCAAAATGAGAGGAAGAAAAAAAGAAATCAGATGACCTGTATTGCTGAACAGAAATAACCCAATGGTCTTGTCTAGTTATGTGCTTATAATTTGATGATAGTAGTGTCACTGCCCCTTGTGTCCTAAACTTTTTAATTTTTTGTTATCCTTCTGGCAGCAACCACCAGAGCTGTGGCATTGCAGAAGAATGCTCTACTAAAAACTACCACTGGGAGGCAGTATATTTCAGTTGTATTAAAACAAAACAGGCTTTATAATCCAATGTAGAATAAAAACTCTTGATCAAAATCTTAATGATTTATTTACATTGAAAGATTTATAGACATTATCACTATTTTATGTTGGCATGCTGTTATGCACCAACAGCTTAGAAATGTAAAAGAGTGATATTGTTATCATATATTTCACTTTATAGTATAATTGCTCTGTTATCAGGACATTGCTTGCCTGAGTGTCTCCCCTGTCTGTTGACTATGTGACTGTTGGAATTAAACAGCCGGCCGGATGTCTGACGGTAATCAGGTTGCTTTACTTTCCATAGAAATGTTACCTGACAGGCAGGTTTGTGTAAACTTCATGTCACAGTAAGTTCACTTATAACACAACGATTGGCACTGCCTCTGATGGTTGTTGCCTTGTGTCTTCCTTCTCTGAGAAAGGTACGAGCCAGCCAGGTACACGCTTAGGAAAAAAGTGCTATATAGAAGCGGCTGTCCTCATAGGAAAACCTCACAGGAAACCCCTTTGATCAACCCATTTTGGTTCCAGGTAGAACATTTTAGGTTCCAGGTAGAACCCCTTTACACCAAAAAGGGTTCTACCTGGAACCGAAAAGGGTTCTCCTATGGGAACAGCCGCAGAACCCTTTTAGAACCCTTTTTTCTAAGCGTGTATATGTGAACTTTGTGTATTATTGTGTATAATGTATTCTACCGTACCCATAAGATAAATACACAATGCTTGGTGCTGAGAAAAGGTATGTGCTAGCCAGGTATATGACAACTTTCCCTGAGTTATTTTATTTTCCAGAGATAGGGGTTACTGTCCAGTATATTGATCCTGTATCTCAGATGTTGGCTGTTGATTACACAACTGACTGAAATTTTCTGGAAACAAAAACAGCATTTCCTCTTCAGTCCTCATACTGTATACCCTTAATCATCAACTATGTTCTCTATCCACTCCTTATATCCCTGGAAGTCCTTATCACCGGATCTGTTGCCTGACGTTGGCAGTTATTTATCATCCACAAATTGAACGACAGTGACAGCAAGATGCAAAAGGACCTTTGCCAGTTTGTTTGAAATCAAGTGTTATTTATTATGAGCTGCTGTGCCATTTCTTCCTGTGTGTGTGCTAGCACTCCCTGGGGACGCGTCGTCACGTCTGCAGGTCCTTATCACACCATCGTGTTGTTCAAGGCCTATTGAATCATTCAGGGGCAATAATGGTATTATGGTTTCCGCTGCAACCGCCAACGAGACTCCGTCTGACGGAATCCAACACTCCAAGATCCTTGCAGAGAAAGTAAGAGACTGAGAGAGAAAGGTGATGGAGAGAGAGAGAGGTAACAGCAGGACAGAAAAAATTATAAAATAAGTTGAGATGGATATTAAAGCTGAGGGCAAACAAACTGACCACTTATCAGAATCTCAGATGTTTGTATCATTTTCATTTTTATGTGTGTACTGTAGAGTCATTTTGTCAGGCACGTGTGTATTGTACACCACTCTTTGCCTGGCTGAGTGTAAACTTTGAAGGGTCCGTCACAAGAGAAAGAATAAATGTACAAATTTTTCTTTATGAGAGAGAGAGAGAGAGAGATGGGGAGGGCGGACTCTTAGATATTAGATACAAAGGTGCCTCTGCCACTGGTGAAATGGGATCTAAACAGAAAATCACCAATGTAAATTGCGGTCTCAACTCAGTGCTTTGGAGTTGCGCAGTAGCGAAAACCTGAATTCCCTCTTTTCATTTTGTAAGCAGCCCGAGTCCCGCGGGGACCTCCGATACATGCTGTGGCCCATGCTCCAGCAACTCTGGAGAGATGCCACATACCTCCATGCCTTCTGGGTTCAGAGGCTCTCTCTTTGTCTATTCTCCCTCCTTTCTCTCTGCTTATCAAACGTACAGTGTATTCACACACTAGAAAGCATTTAAACACAAGTGCACACACCCATACACATATACATAACTAGGCAAACACATATACACACACATCTGATGTGAAAAATATCACATGAAAATCACTGTACTTCCAATCGCATGTTCTCGTGCACCAAATGTAGATTGACTTGTTTGTCAAACTCCATAAATCCTCTTAAGTATAGGGGGCAGTATTTTCGTTTTTGTCTAAAAAACGTACCCATTTGAAACTGCCTATTTCTCAGCCCCCAAAACTAGAATATGCATATAATTGTCAGATTAGGATAGAAAACACTCTAAAGTTTCCAAAACTTTCAAAATATTGTCTGTGAGTTTAAGAGAACTGATATTGCAGGTGAAAACCTGAGGAAAATCCAATCAGGAAGTGCCTCTTTTTTTGAAACATCTCTGTTCTTATGCATGCCTATCATCCATTTAAAGGGATATCAACCAGATTCATTTTTCTATGGCTTCCCTAAGGTGTCAACAGTTTTTAGACATAGGTTCAGGCTTTAATTTTGAAAAATGAGCGAGAACGATCACATTGCGTAAGTGGATGGGTGGGGGCTCTCAGAGTGAGTTTTGTGCAACAGAGAAAGGCGGCCATTGTTTCTCCCGGTCCTATTGAAAAACCAACACTCCCGGTTGATATATTATCTAATATATATTTGAAAAACAACCTGAGGATTGATTATAAAAAAACGTTTGACATGTTTCTGTGGACATTATGGATATTATTTGGAATTTTTGTCTTCGTTGTCGTGACCGCTCTTTCCTGTGGATTTCTGAGCATAACATGCCAAACGAACGGAGGTATTTGGATATAAAAATAATCTTTATGGAACAAAAGGAACATTTGTTGTCTAAGTGGGAGTCTCGTGAGTGAAAACATTCGAAGATCATCAAAGGTAAATGATTAATTTGATTGCTTTTCTGATTTTCGTGACCAAGTTACCTGATGCTAAGTGTACTTAATGTTTTGTCGAGCGATCGATAAACTTACACAAACGCTTGTATTGCTTTCGCATAATTTCAAAATCTGAGACGACAGGTGGATTAACAAAAGGCTAAACTGTGTTTTGCAATATTGCACTTGTGATTTCATGAATATGAATATTTTTTTGTAATATTATTTGACTGTGGCGCTATGCTATTCAGCGTTGCTGATGACAATTATCCCGATACCGGGATGGGTAGACCAAATGTAGATTGACTTGTTTGTCAAACTCCATAAGGGAGTCAACTAAATGAGTAACATGGTGATACCAATATTCCTGTCAATTGAGAGTGAATCGAATTCATAAAGCACATTGGGTAAATCTTTACATGACAGTGTACTTATTACTATGTAATTATTTCTGTAAAGGTTGAGCTGGGGTGTGGACATGAAGCCAGGTTACACTGTAGGCCTAAGGGTGGCAGTCTGTAATCCCAACATGTTTCAAGCGGACCACCATTGTCCCTATTCCCAAGAACTCCAAGGTAACCTGCCTAAATGACTATCACCCTGTAGCACTCACATCTGTAATTATGAAGTGCTTTGAGAGGCTGGTCAACACTATCATCCCATGACACAATCTCAATTGTACTTCACACTGCCCTCTCCCAGGGAAGTTAGAAACCAATATACACAGGCAGTTAAGAAAGCAAAGGCTAGCTTTTTCAAACAGAAATTTGCATCCTGTAGCACAAACTCCAAAAAGTTCTGGGACATTGTAAAGTCCATGGAGAGTAAGAGCACCTCCTTTCAGCTGCCCACTGCACTGAGGCTAGGAAACCCTGTCACCACCGATAAATATATGATAATCGAGAATTTAAAAAATAATTTTTCTACGGCTGGCCAAGCTTTCCACCTGGCTACCCGCTCTGCTCTGCACCCCCCACAGCAACTTGCCCAAGCCTCCCCCATTTCTCCTTCACCCAAATCCAGATAGCTGATGTTCTGAAAGAGTTGCAAAGTCTGGACCCCTACAAATCAGCTGGGGTAGACAATCTGGACCCTCTCCTTCTAAAATTATCCGCCGCAATTGTTGCAACCCCTATTACTAGCCTGTTCAACCTCTCTTTCATATCGTCTGAGATCACCAAAGATTGGAAAGCTGCCGCAGTCATCCCCCTCTTCAAAGGGGGAGACACTCTTGACCCAAACTGTTACAGACTTATATCTATCCTACCCTGCCTTTCCAAGGTCTTCGAAAGCCAAGTTAACAAACAGATCACCGACCATTTCGAATCCCACCATACCTTCTCCGCTATGCAATCTGGTTTCCGAGCTGGTCATGGGTGCACCTCAGCCACGCTCAAGGTCCTAAATGATATCATAACCGCCATCGATAAAACACAATACTGTGCAGCCGTATTCTTCGACCTGGCCAAGGCTTTCGACTCTGTCAATCACTGCATTCTTATCGGCAGACTCAACAGCCTTGGTTTCTCAAATGACTCGCTCGCCTGATTCACCAACTACTTCTCAGATAGAGTTCAGTGTGTCAAATCTGAGGGCCTGTTGTCCGGATCTCTGGCAGTCTCTATGGGGTTGCCACAGGGTTCAATTCTCAGGCCGACTCTTTTCTCTGTATACATCAATGATGTCGCTCTTGCTGCTGGTGATTCTCTGATCCACTTCTACGCAAACGACACCATTCTGTATACTTCTGGCCCTTCTTTGGACACTGTGTTAACTAACCTCCAGACGAGCTTTAATGCCATACAACTATCCTTCCGTGGCCTCTAACTGCTCTTAAATGCAAGTAAAACTAAATGCATGCTCTTCAGCCGATCGTTGCCAGCACCTGCCTGCCCGTCTAGCATCACTACTCTGGATGGTTCTGACTTAGAATATGTGGACAACTACAAATACCTAGGTGTCTGGTTAGACTGTAAACTCTCCTTCCAGACTCACATTAAGCATCTCCAATCCAAAATGAAATCTAGAATCGGCTTCCTATTTCGCAACAAAGCATTCTTCACTCATGCTGCCAAACATACCCTCGTAAAACTGACTATCCTACCGATCCTTGACTTCGGCGATGTCATTTACAAAATAGCCTCCAACACTCTACTCAGAAAATTGCATGGAGTCTATCACAGTGCCATCCGTTTTGTCACCAAAGCCCCATAAACTGCCTACTACTGCAACCTGTATGCTCTCGTTGGCTGGCCCTCGCTTCATATTTGTAGCACGTGCTCCAGCAGGTATATTTCACTGGCCACCCCCAAAGCCAACTCCTACTTTGGCCGCCTTTCCTTCCAGTTCTCTGCTGCCAATGACTGAAACAAATTGCAAATATCACTGAAGCTGGAGACTCATATCTCCCTCACTAATTCAGCTGTCGGAGCAGCTTACAGATCATTGTACCTGTACATAGCCCATCTGTAATTAGCCCACCCAACTACCTCATCCCCATATTGTTCTTTTTTTTCCTCCTTTGCACCCCAATATCTCTACTTGCACGTTCATCTTCTGCACATCTCACTCCAGTGTTTAATTGCTAAATTGTTATTATCTCGCCACTATGGCCTATTTATTGCCTTACCTCCCTAATCTTACTTCATTTGCACACACTGTATATAGACTTTTCTATTGTGGACTAATAAATATTCTATTGACTGTATGTTTGTTTATTCCATGTGTAAGTCTGTGTTGTTTGTGTCGCACTGCTTTTCTTTATCTTGGCCAGGTCACAGTTGTAAATGAGGCCTACCTGGTTAAATAAAGGTGAAATAAAAACTAAAAACATTTCAAACTTGGAGAGGGGAAATGACTATGTGAGAATACTGTACATAGACTACAGCTCAGCGTTCAACACCATAGTCCACTCCAAGCTCATCACCAAGCTCGGGACCCTGGGATGGAAAACACCTCCCTCTGCACCTGGACTTGCTGACGGCTCATCCCCAGGTGGTGATGGTAGGAAACAACACCTCCGCCATGTTGACCCTCAACACTGAGGCCCTTCAGGGGTGTGTGTTTAGGCCTTGTCCACGCATGACTGCGTGGCCATGCATGACTCCAACATCATCCTCAAGTTTGCTGACGACACGATGATGGTAGACCTGATCACTGATGGTGATGAGACAGCCTACAGGGAGGAGGTCAGTAACTTGGCAAGGACAACAACCTCTCCCTCAACGTCAGTAAGAACAAGGAGCTGATCGTAGACTACAGGGGAAAAAGGGGAGAGCACACCCCAATCCACATCGACGTTGCTGTAGTGTAGCGGGTCTAGAGTTTCAAGTTTCTTGGTGTATGCATTACTGAGGACTTAACATGGTCCAAACACCCGCACAGTCGTGAAGAGGACACAACAGCGCCTCTCCCCTTCAGGAGGATGAAAAGATTTAGCATGGGCTCTCGGATCCTCAAAACGTTCTACTGCTGCACCTTCGAGAGCATCTTGACTGATATGGCAAATGCACCGCCCTCAACCAAGTGCTACAGAGGGTGGTGTGGATGGCCAAGTACATCTATATCAGGTGGTGTCAGAGGAAGGTGTCACGCCCTGACCTTAGAGAGCCTTTTATGTCTCTATTTGGTTTGGCCAGGGTGTGATTTGGGATGGGCATTCTATGTTTTGTTTTCTATGATTTTGTGTTTCTATGTTTTGGCCGGGTATGGTTCTCAATCAGGGACAGCTGTCTATCGTTGTCTCTGATTGGGAACCATACTTAGGTAGCCCTTCTTCCCTCCTTTCGTTGTGTATAGTTGTCTTTGTTTGTGGCACTATAGCCCTTAAGCTTCACGGTTGTTTTTCGTTTATTGTTTTCTTGGCGTCATTCCAAAATAAAAAGTTATGTACGCTCACCACGCTGCGCTTTGGTCCACTTCTTCCTCCACCGACGACTGCGGTGACAGAAGGCCCAAAAAATTGCCAAAGACTTCAGCCACCCAAGCCATAAACCATTCACCGTCCAGCAAACAGACTGTTCAGGAGAAGAGAAAAATCCATTGCAAAATAATGATTTTTAGCTTATACAGTCAATGTAAATACATTTGACCAGTCATGCTTATCAGTCTATGGCTTCATTTACATCATTTAGTGGAATTTAATTGGCGCTTGTGTATTTTCATTGGTCGTTATGATTCTTATTTATCACATGTGCACAGCATACAGATACAGAGCCTAGTTTAACTGGAAAATATTTTGAAAACATACACTCATACACATATTATGAGGCATGTTTACCTTGCACCAAAGTAGCCTAGAGAAACTACGACCAAATGTGGAGACAATTATTTTATAAAGACTTTGAAACCAATAGCCCATTTCTCTCATGTTCTCATGTTGGGGCTTCCGAGTGGCGCAGTGGTCTAAGGCACTGCATCTCAGTGCTAGAGGTGTCCTTACAGACCCTGGTTTGATCCTGGCTGTGATCGGGAGTCCCATAGGGTGGCGCACAATTGGCCCAGTGTCATCCGGGTTAGGGGAGGGTTCGGCCGGGATAGACCGACATTGTAAATAAGGATTTGTTCTTAACTGACTTGACTAGTTGAATAAATAAAATTGTAAAAAATATTTGTTTTTAAATTAACTTTCTTTCATTGTCCAGTAGCCAAAAGACACAATCCTAGTCATATTAGTAACCCATGCAAGTTGTTGCATCTTTAGATCTTGTAAAGGCAGTCAATGTTGTTCTCCCCCTTAGACGAGAAGGAGCATGGATAGGACCAAGATGCGGATTGAGGGAAATAAGCCATCTTTTAATGACAACAGCAAACAAGACACTACAAAACTACAAAACAACAAATGTGACTAACCTTCAACCGTCCTGTGAGGGACACAGGAACAAACACCCACAAAACCCCAGTGAAACCCTGGCTGCCTTAGTATGACTCTCAATTAGAGACAAACGATACACACCTGTCTCTAATTGAGAATCATACCAGGCCGAACACAAAAACCAACCTAGAAATACAAAACATAGACTACCCACCCAACACTCACGCCCTGACCAATAAAGACATACAAAACAAGAGAAAACAGGTCAGGAACGTGACAGATCTCCCCTCTTTAAAAATGTCTAATATATTTTAATCTCTGTCTCATGAAACTGCTCACATGTTCGGTGTGCTCTCGACAACTGTGTTTCCCGTTAATTGCATTATGTAAGGAACATGCCTACTGCCTTGTGCGCATTACTGCGCTTATAATGTGAAAAATGTATAGTTTATCAACATTTTAAGCTGAACGTTCTGATCTGCTGCATCAGCCTCATTGCTTTTTTTGTAGCTAGGCCAACTAACTGTATGAATTTGGGATCTATCGTCCCAAAACTATCCCAGAGTTTGTTTGGAAGAATAGGCTATTTCTTTCCAGCACAGATTGACACACTGACCAATAGACTACTTTCTTTGAAAAAAAGGTGCTATCTTGAACCAAAAAGGTTTCTTCGGCTGTCCCAATGGGAGAACCCTTTGAAGAACCTTTAATATGGGGGATAGTAGATTGACAGAGATGAGTGATTTTGCTATTCATTACTGGTCTTGTAGGCTGAGGAAAAGTAAATGTGGACAAAAGTGCGCATCGGAATTCCTTAAGGAAGCCCTGTTACCCGCTACATACACACTCACTCACTCACACACACTACACTGACACTATCATATAAAACCCACACACATTCACATTCACTACTTACGCACAAACACATACACACGTGCATACTGACACAACACACACTCACATGAACACACACACACACATACAAACACACGTTCACACTCATCATATGCTGCTTCTACTCTGTTATTGTTATCTATTCTGATGCCTTGTCACTTTAACCTGCCTTTATGTACATACAGTATCTTCAGCAAATACCTCGTAACTCTGCACATTGATCTGGTACTGGTACTCCCTGTATATAGCCTCATTGTTGTGTACTGTATGTTATTCCTCTTACTAAGTTACTAGATCTTTTTTTACATTTAAATTAACACTAACTCTGCATCGTTGGGAAGCATTTCACGGTAAAGTCTACATCTGTTGTATTCGGCGCATGTGACAAAAAATTTGTTATTTGATTTCAGTGGTGTATATTCATGGATGCCAAGTGAAGCCAGGCTTCCCCAAATATTTTACCAATAAATAAATTACAATGATAAAATAATTCCTCTTTCTTCTCTCTATGTGTTTTAATAATTTTCTGTGAATTCGCAAGTGGCTGAATCTCACCAAAGAAATCATCAGAGCGAGGGAAACAGCGCCCCTCTGTCTCGGTATGTGTAGCCCATGTATCTGATGCTGTCTGGACCAAAAGAGTATAACATGTTGCCGCCATAGCCTTTGATTGATTGATGCCAGCAAGCATTTGGCCTCCTTTGGTAATTAAAAAAAATACAATTATTAACCATCAGCATTGAGCTGGGCTCAACTGTGGGTTGTCCCGGTGCAGAAAAACACCCCCAAAGGGAGGCCAGTTTGGATCTGGCTTCAGACCAATCAAATCACTTCCTTTGTAAAACCACATTTTCTGAAAACGTGTCTGTTTCTGGTCTGCTTGTGTTGATGTCCTGCAGTAGCTAGCTTGCTAAATTGGGCATTTCCTAAGCCATGGATAGGGATTTGGACTTGTGATTTTGACTTCGTTCTCTGTACAGGCCTATGATTATGACACCAATTCTGATCTAACCCATGAGTGAATATGTTGTGCCATTGGCCTGAGACAATTGAAATGCAATATGTAACCTAGATGTAGCTTCGTAGGCTCACATTAACTAACGTTAGCTAGCTAGCTAGCTAACTTAGCTGAATCATTGTTGCACATGTGAGAAAGTCAGGCTAGCAAGAATTTTAGCTAGGTAGCCTATGACAGCAAAAACTGAACGTATATTGAATGACAGCGCCATGAAAGAGAGGAGGGTGGCATTGGCATTCAACTAGTCTACAAGTAGGGTGAGTCAACAAAATATATATACAAAAGTATGTGGACACACCTTCAAATTAGTGGAATCGGCTATTTCAGCCACACCTGTTGCTGACAGGTGTATAAAATTGAGCTCACAACCATGCAATCTCCATAGACTAACATTGACAGTAGAATGGCCTTACTGAAGAGCTCAGTGGCTTTCAACGTGGCACCGTCATAGGAGGCCACCTTTCCAACAAGTCAGATCGTCAAATTTCTGCCATGGTAGAGCTGCCCTGGTCAACTGTAAGTGCTGTTATTGTGAAGTGGAAACGTCAAGGAGCAACAACTGCTCACCCGTGAAGTGGTAGGCCACACAAGCTCACAGAGCGGGACCGCCAAGTGCTGAAGCATGTAGCGCTTAAAAATCATTTGTTCACATTTCCACAAACTTCAAAGTGTTTCCTTTCAAACGATACCAAGAATATGCATATCCTTTCTTTAGGGCCTGAGCTACAGGCATTTAGATTTGGGTATGTCATTTTAGGCAAAAATTGGGGAAAAAAGGGCGGATCCTTAAGAGGTTTTAAGGGTTATGGCTAGGATTTGGGTTGAGCCGGGGTGTGGACATGAAGCTAGGTTAAGGGTTATGGCTAGGGTTTGGGTTGAGCCGGGGTGTGGACATGAAGCTAGGTTAAAGGATTATGCCTAGGGTTTGGGTTGAGCGTGTGGACATGAAGCTAGAGTAAGAGTTATGACTCACTTCCCTAGTCAGTATTTTTCATACTGCAAGTCACTTATCTAATGCCAGACCATATTTGTCCTATCTACAGGCAAGCCACTCTCAGTGTCTTAGCAAATGAGATGGCGCAAACCTTTGTCAGGGTTACTGTTATAGCTAGCTTAGCTATATGAAGAACGCACGTCTGCACGGTTTTACATTGTACATCACTCTGACGTTTAATGACCTGTCCCACTCATTCTGACCACCCATTCGTACATACAGCAACACACTATCATAAACCATAAGAAACGCACAGCACACCGTACAGTACATAACAGTTACAATATATCTGTCCTCTATTTATTTTGTATATTAGTTATGGTTGCTAATGATCAGCGTTCACCTTTCTGTCTTGAGGGCAAAGGTGTACAGTACAGTGTGATCCAAAACAATCAGCCTAAAAAGAGAAACCCCCAGTTCTATCAATCAATTATGATGTTCTTTACTGCAGATTAGATTGCAAATTGCATGATAACTACATCCTGGACCTATTTAATATTATATCATTGGTTCTTCCCCTGGTCTCAGTGCATTATGCAGGAGCAGGTGATTTGTTGTAACTCTACACTCTGTATGGTGTGATAATGTGATGTACAGTGCCTTTGGCGTATAGATAGCGAGGATCTGCTGTGTCTTCAGCCTTGTCACTTTCCCTTTTCAGTCAAATTGGAAATACCTCTCTACGTGCCCTGTCTTGCTTTGCGCATTAGATTCAGTTTGATCAATATCTCATCTAAATTGTATTTCTTCACCCAATGTTTTCGGTATAATGGAGAGTTTAAAAAAATGCTTTTGAGCAATAGCTTTTTACCAACTGAGGAACATTGCCAAGGTGTGGCCGTTTCTCTCACAGGCTGATACAGAGAGACTCATCCATGCTTTTGTTACAAGCAGGCTTGACTACTGTAATGCTCTCCTGTCTGGTCTACCCAAGAAAGCCATTGGTCAACTGCAAAACATACAGAATGCTGCAGCACGGGTACTGACCAAGACCAGACGTAGAGCACACATCACATCAGTTTTAAAGTCTCTGCACTGGCTCCCTGTGAGTTTAAGAATGAATTTTAACATTCTTCTATTGGTTTTTAAATCAATCCACGATTGTGCACCTCAATAGATGTCAGACATGCTTTTAAGTCATGTACCCAGTAATTCCCTCAGGTCCTCTGGCACTGGCCTTTTAACTGTTCCAAAGCCTAGAACCTAGCGGTATGGAGAGGCAGCCTTTAGTTATTATGCCCCCAGCCTCTGGAATAACCTGCCAGAAAACCTGAGGGGGCCGAAACTGTGGACATATTTAAAAGAGATCTTAAAACATCTTTTTAGCTTTGCTTTTCCTCAGGGTGCTTTTAGTTGTTCAGTTTGTGTCATTCTCTTGTTTTTTATCTTATGTTTGTTGTGTAGTAATTATTTCAGCTTTTATGTTCATAGTTTTTTATTTGTTTTTTTCTGTGAAGCGCATTGCGTTGCAGTCAATGTCTGAAATGTGCTGTTCTCACCGAACTCTCCTTTTTTGTCATTTTACCAGACTGATTTTGTCAACTTGAATTTATTTTTTGTAGGCGTCCATCAATATTATAAATCCATGTTCCGGAGTGAACAGGAATCCATGTATGTTCATGTGTACTCTCTTACAGTTAACCATACATTCAGGTAGTAGAAGGAAACTCCTTTTTAAGTTCATGGAAGAAATTAACAGGAAGCCCACTCAAGGTGCATTGGCAAACATTTAACACAAGCTTTTTGATCTCACCTCAGTAAGAGCTTCTTCTTTTTTTACAGTATAATTTGTGAATACATGTTGTGTTTCTTATTCCTATATTTACGGTCAAAGTTCAGTTTGCTGAGGGGGAATAAAGTGTTGATTCAGAGGCTGATTGTAGCAGGTTTGCACAGCTGTGAACTTGTGCATGTTGTAGTAATCAGAGGCTTTCTCCACCCTGCTGGTTGGTGCAGGTTGGACGCACAATATGCACTGATGTAGAATAGACTGTTTAATTGCTTTACTCTAAAACAATAGTGCGATCATTAACAAGAACAGTATCAAAACTTAGCATGCAATTTTGAGAAAGGGCTTTTGAGAACCAAGGTACTGTCTTTGCAGAACAAGACAAGCAAGGCATGTGACCAGTACAGTATCACTAATTTCTGCTTGATTTTGTTAGCAGATAATAAACTGTCAATCTATCGTCATAGAAACAACTGACCTGAAGTTAGCGAGGGAGCGTTCGGTTTGTAGAGAGTGGCATAGCGGTTCATGACTCACGACGAGCTCCACCCTCTTCTCCAACCTCAGCCCTGCTGTTTTCTGCCACTGGACGGACCAATGAGAAGACGAGACGACAATGTAGAGGTGTGTATGGGTGCAGAACAGTAAGGGTGGGGACCCTAAAAGGCAGCTTAAGTTTCCTTCGCGTGAGTCATCATCCTGTCAATAAGATCGGGTTTGGACTGAGAAACATACTACCGGTATAGGACTGTAAAACAACGAAGCAAGGTGACATAGCACTATAAAAATTCAACAATGGCTTTCTGTGTAAGTGTGGCAATAGTCTTCCATGCATTATTACATTCTCTTCAACAGCTGCAGCAGTTAATGAGCTGCTAATCAATGAAGACATAAGATGAGCATCACCATGGGACTACAGTACCTGTGGTACTAGACTGATCACAATCAAACGTGAGATAATGGTTCCATTTCTCATGCAATGAGGACTGCCAGACCCATTCCCACATTCACTCAATCCCTTGCACATGTCTTAATAACTAACTATTACTTGACTAATTTAGTGGCCATTTAGTGGCCATCCTCTATAAACAAGACTTATCCACCAGCCAAGAGAACCACACCTCGGAATGGGCCCAAGTATAGAGAGCAAGGAACTCCCATAAAGCTGGCTTTACTCCAAGCTAGCAAGTATACATTGCTAACTCCTGTTTATTCTACTATTTGAGAAGGTTCGTTTACACAAATTTCCTAGGTGGCAAAGGTCCAGATGGATATTGTCATTTATCGGCGTCGTAACAAACCCCCACCTCGGAACCCATGCCACCCCAAACTGTTCAAACTTTTCACACCCCTCTTGTTAGCAGAGAGAAACATGTTCAATTTTAAAGCACATTTTCTGCAATTCTACACATTACGCCATGGAGCAAAAGGAAAAATGTAGCAGTTTTAAAGCTAATTTCCTGCAATTCTACACATTTTCCATGTGCTGGACTAAGGGCATATTCAAGATTTCTGAACCCTTTGCACTATACAGCTACAGGTAGATTTCCGATGATATCTCAGAAAAGTCATGAACAACCCAACATCTCTCTCTCCCTCTCTCTCACTTTCTCTCTCTCTTTCTCTCACTTTTTCTCTCTCTCTCTCTCACTTTCTCTCTCTCCCTCTCTCCCTCTCCCTCTCTCCCTCTCTCCCTCTCTCCCTCTCCCTCTCTCCCTCTTTCTCTCTCTCTCTCTCTCTCTCACTTTCTCTCTCTCTCTCCCTCTCTCTCACTTTCTCTCTCTCTCTCTCACTTTCTCTCTCTCCCTCTCTCCCTCTCCCTCTCCCCCTCTCTCCCTCTCTCCCTCTCCCTCTCTCCCTCTTTCTCTCTCTCTCTCTCTCACTTTCTCTCTCTCTCTCCCTCTCTCTCACTTTCTCTCTCTCTCTCTCACTTTCTCTCTCTCCCTCTCTCTCTCTTTCTACTTATGGCACAACGAAAGACAAGTTGATGTCACTGGGGTTCAAATCAGGTGCTCCATCTACCTTTCATGTGTATTGTTAGTATACTTTGTGGTAGGCCATGGTTAGTCGTTATTTGAACGGCTGCTATGTGCTATGGCAAATCTGGAAACCTGATATCTATATCAACCCAAAGTGCCTCTAACAAGAGCCGTTTGGATCTGTTTGAACAGAGTAACCCATGACTGCTAAGTGTTTGATTTTGCTGAGTGTTTGTTTTCCAAATATTGTAATCAGATCTCAGCCCAAAAATTACCTTAAGGCTGTGTTCACACAGGCAGCCCAATTCTGATATTCTTTTCCACTAATTGGTCTTTTGATCAATCACATCAGATCTTTTCACATCATGTTAAAGGTCCTCAAAGCACACACATCCCTGCGTCGTTCCTCTTTTCAGTTCGCTGCAGCTAGCAACTGGAACGAGCTGCAAACAACACTCAGACTGGACAGTTTTATCTCCATTTCTTCATTGGGGTCCCGAGTGGCGCAGCGGTCTAAGGCACTGCATCTCAGTGCTAGAAACATCACTGCAGTCACCCTGGTTCAAATCCAGGCTGTATCATAACTGGTTGTGATTGGGAGTCCTGTAGGGCGTTGACGGTGTAGCCCGTCATTGTAAATAAGAATTTGTTCTTAACTGACTTGCCTGGTTAAATAAAAAAAAATGAAAGACTCAATCATGGACACACTTACTGACAGATGTGGCTGCTTTGTGTGATGTATTGTTGTCTCTACCTTCTTGCCCCTTGTGCTCAATAATGTTTGTACCATGTTTTGTGCTGCTACCATGTTGTGCTGCTGCCATGCTGTATTGCTACCATGTTGTTGTCATGTTGTGTTGCTACCATGCTGTGTTGTCATGTGTGGCTGCCATGCTATGTTGTTGTCTTAGGTCTCTCTTTATGTAGTGTTGAGGTGTCTCTCTTGTCATGAATTGTATTTTGTCCTATATATATATATATATATTTTTTTTTTTATCACAGCACTGTCCCCGCAGGAGGTATTTTGCCTTTTGGTAGGCAGTCATTGTAAATAAGAATTTGTTCTTAACTGACTTAGCTAGTTAAATAAAGATAAAGAAAAATATATTTTTCAGAGCTGATCTGATTAGTTAAAAGACTAATTAGTAAAAAACAATATCTGAATTGGGCTGCCTGTATAAACGTAGCCTATGTGTGTATATTTTGGGGGAACTGAATGAGTGTACAAAGATGTACTGGTGGTATAGATTGTAATTCAGGTAAGGTGTCTCAACAGTACCGAGCATAATCAACCAAGTCCCATGTACAGGCCAATACCTTTTCACGTACTACGCATGACTGTAAAAAGGAGGCTGAAGAAATTTGGCTTGTCACCTAAAACCCTGAAAAACAGATGCACAATCGAGAGTATCCTGTTGGGCTGTATCACCGCCTGGTATGGGAACTGCACCGCCCTCAACCGCAAGGCTCTCCAGAGGGTGGTGCGGTCTGCACAACGCAACACCAGGGGCAAACTACATGCGCTCCAAGACACCTACAGCACCCGATGTCACAGGAAGGCCAAAAAGATAATTAAGGACAACAACCACCCAAGCCACTGCCTGTTCACCCCGCTACCATCCAGAAGGCGCAGTCAGTACAGATGCATCAAAGCTGGGACCGAGAGACTGAAAAACAGCTTCTATCTCAAGACCATCAGACTGCTAAACAGCAATCACTAACTCAGAGAGGCTGCTGCCAACATAGAGACCCAATCACTGGCCACCTTAATAAATAGATCACTAGTCACTTTAAACAGTGCCGCGTTAATAATGTTAACATATCTTACATTACTCATCTTATATGTATATACTGTACCTTATACCATCTATTGCATCTTGCCTATGCCGCTCGACCATCGCTCATCCATATATTAATATCCACATATTCTTATTCCATCCCTTTAGATTTCAAATCAAATCAAATGTATTTATAAAGCTCTTACATCAGCTGATATCTCAAAGTGCTGTACAGACACCCAGCCTAAAACCCCAAACAGCAAGCAATGCAGGTGTAGAAGCACGGTGGCTAGGAAAAGCTCCCTAGAAAGGCCAGAACCTAAGAAGAAACCTAGAGAGGAACCAGGCTATGAGGGGTGGTCAGTCCTCTTCTGGCTGTGCCTGGTGGAGATTATAACAGAACATGGCCAAGATGTTCAAATGTTCATAGATGACCAGCAGGGTCAAATAGTAATAATCAGTGGTTGTCGAGGGTGCAACAGGTCAGCACCTCAGGAGTCAATGTCAGTTGGCTTTTCATAGCCGATCAGATTTGTGTGTATTAGGTAGTTGTTGGGGAATTGTTAGATTACTTGTTAGATATTACTGCACTGTCGGAACTAGAAGCACAAGCATTTCGCTACACTCGCATTAACATCTGCTAAGCATGTGTATGTGACCAATACAATTTGATTTGATTTGATTTGAAGCAATTGTGTCACTACCTGCATATTGTTGTTACAGCTTATTGTGGTGAACTCTTAGCCTCCTGACCTGTCTGTGTGAGGACTGAGGACTGCGGAGGTGGTGGATGATCATGTTCTTGTAGTAGTTCATGCGCCCCTAATGTGCCACTAGTTAATGGTCTCCAGAACAGAGGCATTTCCTCCTCTGATGCTTGCCTGCCCGCTAGGGGACCAGGTCCCCTTCCGTTAGCCTGCGTGTCTCCATCAGTTAACCTCAGATCTTTAACTACGTAACGCACGGCAACAGGGGGCTACTTTGTGGTCGTGTCTACTCTACCTCTGCATCCAGAGTTTATAGGCCACACAAAGCGAACAGAAAACAAGGGGTTTCCCCACTTTTCGACCCCGGTTACAGCAAGAAAAAAGGGAGGTGAAAACCCACAGCAAGCAATAGCCATATTTCTCCCATAACAGATTTCTAATTGAATTCCGTTGCAAAGGGACATCTAATGTGTTCAGAATTGACAGTACAGTTCCAGTAGTTGTGCAGCGCTACAACTTCAGATCCCAATACAATGAAATGGGCGAAGCTCTTTCTTGCAAAGTACAGAACGACTCACTATGATGACTGTGGAAACACAAGGGCCGCCCATTTCCGTCTCTGCCGAGACCTTTGGACTCCGTTAACGCTTTAGCAATCCCCTGGTCCTCGTGCATATGCCCCTGCAGACACATACTTCCTCACGCACCCTGTCAGCAGTGAGCAATCTAAGCCGAGTGTCAGTGTCAGCCTGTTAATGACATCAAAAGGGGAATGTTTGTCTTGGTACTTCGTGGTTTAGCTCCAGGCTAATGGGAAAATAAATGGTGCGGGTTGCTTGGAAATGTACCGTATCAACATGCTCCCCCAACACGTATACACTGTATTACTTTATTTGTCTATAAAGTATAATTTCTTGGATGCAATTATGGTGTAATCTGTGTTTCTTTTACGGAGAGCACATAGACAATGTGCATGTCTATACCTTCCTTTCTCTGCTGCAACTTCTCGAAACTTATGTGTGTGGGAGGGGTTGGGTAAAGCGGAACTGTCTTGTATGGATTATTAATCAAGTAATTTTCTTCCTTATTACCTAAACTGACGACAAAGTGATACAGTTAATATTATCAGGGAATTGGGCCTAAGTGGTACCAAATATGTACACAGAGTCAGTTTAGTCAGAGATTGTGAATGTTTCCGCTTTATGTGGCACCTTTCTGAGATTGCTTTTCTTTATGTAACCAAGTCATTTCTCTCTGGCCCCTGGCCATGTTAATAGGGTCTCTTAATGATATACTTGGTATGTGATGTTAGGTAAGGCTGGGGACTTACAGGCTGAGGAGTGTAAGCTAAGGGTCAGGCAGATTGACAGACATGGCTCGGAGGTAAAACTCAGAGACCAAAGCTGGCTTCCTCAACTCACTGCCTGCTGCAGAATTGTAATTACTACTGTCAGTAGTGTGAGGGCATGCAGGAAGCTGGGTGGTTTGGGAAGCTGATAGAGTAGATAAGGATCATGATTCCCATAGCAGGGGGTCAACTCTTATTGTAGCCTAGGCTACAAGAGATATGAGATATGAATCCATTTATAGCTGACACTTCCATTGTTTGTTCTATAGAATAAATCCATGTTGATTATTGTTACTATGTCTTCTGTAAGGAATTGGCCACATAAGGCTATGTTACACATACAGTACCAGTCAGAAGTTTGGACACACCTACTCATTCAAGGGTTTTTCTTTATTTATACTATTTTCTACATTGTAGAATAATAGTGAAGACATCAACACTATGAAATAGCATATATGGAATCATGTAGTAACCAAAAAAGTGTTAAACAAATCAAAATATATTTTTTATTTGAGATTTTTCAAAGTAGCCACCCTTTGCCTTGATGACAGCTTTGCACACTCTTAGCATACTCTTTATAAAAAAATGAAGAAAAACCCTTGAATGAGTAGGTGTGTCCAAACTTTTGACTGGAACTGTACATATCTTTTTTTTTAAAGGGGGTAATGCTAAGGGGGTAATGCTAACTATTGCTCTAAGTTGGGCTTTTTTCAAAAGGAGACATCCTTCATATTCTGATTTTTACACTACAATGGAGGTTATGTTACCAGGGCAGTGGTTAGAGGACCAGGGAAGTGGGTTCCCTCAACACTATAGCTCCGGTTCACTCTGAACATACATGAAATTGTCACTTTAGCTTAGTTACTGTATATAAGGCCTTTACTGCAGGGGGGTAAAAATGCAGTTTGACCAGACTCACAACCAGTTGATTTGATGGTGGAGGTATTTCTCCTTCACTATGGCAGCCCCAGGCCCTGACTGTGTACCCACTACCCTGCAGTCGATGAGTCCAGACATGGCCAGATCCTGATCTTTACCTGACTCTCGTGGGCCTCACTGCTGCTGCTGACGCCTTCAGGGATCCCCTGATTTCGCTTGTCCTCTGCCTCCATACAACACCTTTAAGTGGCCCCGTAGGCTGCCTTGGGACAGCTAAACCTTACCTTTACCTCTGTCTGTTTGGAAAGTTCAATCAAATCAAAGTGTTGACGGCCTCCTGAGTGGCGCAGCTGTCTAAGGCACTGCATCACTACAGATCCTGGTTGGATTCCAGGCTGTGTCGCAGACGGCCGTGATCGGGAGACCCATGAGGCGACGCACAATTGACCCAGGGTCGACCGGGATGTCCTTGTCCCATCGCGCTCTACCGACTCCTATGGTGGGCCGGTCGCAGTGCACACTGACACAGTCGCCACGTGTACGGTGTTTCCTCCGACACATTGGTGCGGCTGGCTTCCGGGTTAAGCGAGCATTGTGTCAAAAAGCAGTGCGGTTTGGCAGGGTCGTGTTTCGGATTGTGTACGACTCTCGACCTTTGCCTCTCCCGAGTCTGTACCGGAGTTGCAGCAATTGGACAAGACTGTAACTACCAATTGGAAATCATGAAATTGGGGAGAAAAAGGGCAAAAAAAAAGTATAAATAAAAATATATATAATTAAAGTGTTGACATTTGTTTGTGTATCACGTCAGGCTATGCTTGAATGGTGAGGACAGACCTGCTCATAAATTGTAATCTACATCAACTGTACATACAGGCTGGATAAAGAGATGTAATTAACATTTTAAAGGCCCAGTGCAGTCAAAAACTAGATTTGCCTGTGTCTTATATATACTTCCACACTATGAGGTTGGAATAGTACTCTGAAATTGTGAAAATAATGATAATGCCCTTTTAGTGTAAAATCTGATTGATAAGACTGAATTTCAGGCTGTTTTGGTGGTGTGGAGTTTTGGCCTGCCTGGTGACATTGCCAGGCGGTAAATTGGTTAATAGACCAATAATAAAGAGAGTTCCAAACCTCACTGCCAAAAACAGCTAGTTTTGCCCTCCCCAATCAGACCGCGCCAAAGCTAAATTCTTGCTTGAGAAATTACTCTTTACTAAGAAGCTATTCTTGTTTCTTTCTGACAATTTTCATTAAAAACAATCACAGTAAGGTACATAATTGTTACCGAGAAATTATTTGAAATTGAATTAAAAACGGCTGCATTGGACCTTTAATGTTAAATCATACATATTACTTGAAAATAGCTTTATCACACAGCTGACTATTAGCATTTCTACTCCATGCCTCTCCTACAATGTATCCCAGGAGGTGATAGTGGCTCTGGCCTGGCCTAGGCAGGAATGTATCAGGCAATAGTGCTGAGTTATTATAGTGTTGATGGGGGGGAAGTGCTCTCTGGTGCAAAGTTCTTCACTGCTAATCAGCTTATTTGCCAGAACCAGAGCCAGGTACTGTAAGCCTGGCTGGGACTGCCCTGCCCCTCTCTCTACAGACCTGACCCAGGCAGCTGGTGACGTGGAGACAGGGCAGGAAGGCAGGGCATCCCATCTTCCCCTGTCTGCCATCCAGGATGATGATGCTACACCTCAGCCTGAAACAACCACCGACAACCAGCTGTGAAAACACAGAGAAGAGCCAAAAGAGGAGCATGAGTTTAGCCTTTGTATCAACTTTGATCAGTCATTCTACTGACATGCTAAAATCAGTGTGACGTTCTCTATTTCCTAGGGCTTTCTAGAAAACTCTTGTTCATCTTAATACAAAGCGTGTGACCATACATAACACCCATACATTCAGAATCCCTCTTATCTCAAGCCTATGCTATGTGAGACACCTCATGATAGACATTTGAGATGTTCATTGTCTGACTCCTAAGCTCTTACCATCGGGGACCCAGCCCTTTTATGTACACAGTGCAGAACTCTTTGAACCTCTCTGTTTCGTTTTAGCACATCCTTCATTCACAGTGGGATTATTGAGAGTATTTGCTGTTGCTTTTTGGCTGTTTCTGTTACTATTGAAGAGTTGAAACTATAACTACTTGTTGTCATTTGCATGTGATTGGTGTGGTGGGGACTTGCTTTCATGTCCTTCTTGAGGGACATCTCTACCGCCTCTGATCTGGCGGATGCACTAAACATAAATGCTTTGTTTGTGAATTATGTCTGAGCGATGAAGTGTGCCCCTGTCTATCCGTCAATAAAGAAAACAAGAAAATTGTGCCATCTGGTTTACTTAATATAAGGAATTTGAAATGATTTATACTTTTACTTTTACTTTTGATACTTCAGTAAATTTGATCAATTACAGGTTCCAAATCTCCCAACCTCATAACTAGCTTCCAATAAGCCTTTTCAGGCTATCAATCAAGTTAATAGTTTGTCTAACTATCTTAGCTGGCATGCCTGCAGGCAAGTTTAATAGACCTTAGAAAAGCAAGCAAGTACTACATGTACTGAATAAGACTCACATTCCTTAAAATATTTACCCAGATTTTAGCTGAATTGCAGAGAAGAATATTTTGTTTCTTTAAAAAAAGAACCACCAGACAGGAGGATACAGACAGCTCAAGAGGTATGCTTAGATATACAGAAAGATTTACATATTACAGTATTTACATAGAATTAAGCATGGCTCTAGATTGCAGGAAAAAGCAAAAAATTCTCCACCATCCTCACCTACTCTGTGCCCCCTCAGATTTTGGGGGTGCATGATGCCCCTGCTACTTTTTCTTCCATAGAAACTCCACCTGTGTAAAGGGAGCTCCATTGCCAAATCCTGACTAATGAATAAAACATTTGCTTTTTCTGTGTAGCTCAGTTGCCAAGTCCTGACTAATGAATAAAATATTAGCTTAATCTGTGTAGCTCAGTTGCCAAGTCCTGACTAATGAATAAAATATTAACTTTCTCTGTGTAAAATATGAGTAATATTAAATGAATCATATTCGCATTCTTTATGTCTGATATGGCCCAGAGAGTACAGTCAAATTAAACCCACGTTTTAATATACAGATGTAGTTTATTTAGTAAAAATGTCTTATTTAGTAACATTGTCTTTGTCCCCACACATCACAAATCCTTATTCAGGTGCAATATACAAGACCAAACAGGCATAGAAGTAGTTGGAATCCAGTTGTGTGTGTTTGGAACTGGAGCAAGGCACCAACGGTGTTTGATAAGTTCCCCCGCTGTGCCCTCTTTAGCTCCTGGCAGAGCAGGCCAAAGGCTAGGGCTGGCCTGTGATTGTAGCCCCCCACGGAGCCTGAATGAGGGCCTGCCTTACTTCAATTACCTGCCCAGCCCCATGAAACACAAGGGTTTACAGCTCCAATCCAATTGAATCCCCGGGCAATAGAGGCCAGGGAGAAAGACAGCTAGCAGGTAGTAATGGCCGCTTAAATGGCAACAACATTCCTCAGTGTGCAGCCCCTCCTGACTCCTGTTCCAGGGGGAGATCCCAGGGAAGCCTGCTGGCACACTGCTGGGAAGCCCACAGAGCAGACAAGTGGCATCAATAGTCCCCAACCCAGTGGCCATCAATCATTAGGCTTCAATCAACCTCCTGGTCAGAAGTAGCTTGATAGCTCTCATATAGGCCTACTTCCTCTATTAGTCCTATCATGCTCCATTATGGTTTTGTAGGCCTAGTTCTACTGTATGTACAGTATGTCGGTAATCCATGTGCCACGTTACATATCATGAAATTAGTTCAATGTTAGTCATGATAAATGTGCATTATAGCCACTTTATATCAAGACGCATAAAGGTGAAGCTTTCTTATTTATTTTATTTAACCATTATTTAACAAGTCAGGCAAGTCAGTTAAGAACAAATGCTTATTTACAATGATGGCTTAGGTGACAAGTAATTGATGACACATCCAACAATTTGTTAATGGCATATAAAACGCAGATCTTTTATATTGCTTTACTGGGCTTAACCCCTATGACTCAGCCACCAACTAGCTCACCTGTAGTCAGTATCCAGCTGGCCTCACCCAGGTCTCAAGGCCTGAGACAGGGCACAGTCTATTCAGGATTAAGGAAACCTACAGGAAACCTTACAAACTCAGCCTGAACTTGCATAAGACTGATCTGCTTGACAGCTTGCCATTTAGGAACTTGTTCAAACCAATGACCCTACTTTTCTTCAATTCTATCCCCACTGTCCAACAGGATCTAATGTGATCTAGATTGTCCATTTGGCAGCAGCATTTGCATTGTTAATCTATGGCGTCGATAATGCATAGTTATTTTGGATCCTATTTCAGAACATGTAATTGGTCAGAATGGGTCTGAGTAAAGTAAAGGGTATTCTGCACTAGCTGATCCATATTTGGCACTTGGGTGTATTTACGTCACTAGCTGTTCCCCTAAGAACAGTGTGCTGGTAGTGGCATCAAAGGGAAATTACTGCTGCTCCTTTGGCTGTAAAACTCAGTGTTGTTTTTGGCTTCAATCTTTCCATCTGATCCACTGGAACATTGCCCGTTCCGTTATATTGGTACTTCTACACGTCGCATTTGAAGCTCAGTCATGGAAACATGTCGTCCCTGCCAGGATAGATGCAGGACTCCATGACTTCTTTAACTGATTTGTTTTGAACTCTTATCACAAGCGTGAACATTTACCAATGTGTGTGGCACTTCTGTTGACAGCATGTTATTTATTTAAAAGAAAAATAAGTTATTTTAGCGTCTCAAGAGGAATATCTGAGATCTGTATGTGGTTATGGAGTAATTATAACAATAAACTGAACCGCTCGACAGTTAACGTTGAATGGTTAGACAACATCAGTTTGCTTTTGTAACACATTCCATGATGTAATCACTAAACCGGTTGTGATTTTGACACGTAATAGACAGCAACACATTTCTAAACACATTTTAATCAACTTAACTGATTTAGGAATGTCTAAATTAACCAAAATTAAACATTACAATAGTTATCAAAATGTATATATTTCTGGAATAGAAAACAGAAAAAAATGCAAGTCATAAGTCCTAACAAGCACAAGTTATTCACTAACCAATCATTTTCTTTAGAACTTTCTGAAAACATTACACAATGTTAGTTTTGATATAAGAAATAGTACATTAAATTACACTAAGCATCAATGTGCATTTCTTAGTTTCCCTTTTAGACAGGTATAAAAGAGTGTTTGGCAGTGGTGCTGAGCACCTAGATAGAGACTCACCTGAGAGACTCACCTCTGTGTGTGTGCTGAAGCATCCAGGCAGGTTTGAAGGTCTGCAGGGGGTCGGTGCTGTAGTAAGGGACCCTGCGGAGAAGGGAGGAGGGCTCCTTATGACCCCCAGCAGGCAGCTCCACTCCCTGCCCCAACCCTGCTCTGCCCCAGGCCTGGGCCTACACCACCACCAACACACTGCACGGCAGGGGACACGTCCACTAGCCAGACCCAAACACCTGTGGGCAGGTAGCTGGGCTCTGGCCCCCTGCCCTCGGCCACACCATACACTCTGGCCTGTAATTTACTTAGCCCCTAAATTACCGATGCTGTCTGCCCTGGCGGCCGCAGGCAATGGTGATCACTCATGTTAGACTGACTGTTTTACATTCAATTTATATTTGATTCGACAACAACATTTTCAAACTGTAGAGTAGTGCACTTTATATAGTAATAGTCATATTTGGTGATACATTTACTGTAGCTACAGTAGCGTGACATTCAGTACAGCAATACTGTAAGTGGACCTCGTTTCAATATGAATAGCCATCTAAATCAATTGGGGTTGTAACAACTCAGACATTTTACTGATGCTATGATGTAGTGTTTAAACAGCTGTAAACTGGTTTTAAACTGTAAACCTGATTCCAATGGGGGCACATTAGAATACAGCCCCTTAAACTGTCCACTCGACCCACAGAGAGGGAGAGAGAGACGGACCTGGGCAGGTCTCTGTGAGCTCCACAGGAGGTCCTGGGATAGGAGCAGCTTGGACAGACCAGACTCAGCAAGGGGTAGCCTCACCTTTGAAGAAAGGGCCGGTAGATGAGGGCCACGCCAAGGAAGAAAGCTGTTATTTTCCTGCAGCTCTGATGAGATTCCTATCGGTACTCTAGTCTCCCCGGGAACAACTGAGGATGCTTTAGGGTATATTTGGGCGTTTGCTTTCAGTTGATTGATTCATCGTAAAGAATTGTGCACAGACACCCACTTAGGAACATGGCAATGATAGATGTACACGCACATACATGCTTACAAACAGAGTCATAACTGTTGGTATGGCCTGAGTCAGCTTTTTGTAGATCTTTCGATATAGGCCATGACAGAATAAGGCGTTTTCTGAAACACAGTGAGAATTGTTAATTGTTCTGACACACCTAACATGCCTAAAGACCCACAATGCAGGTAAATGCTGATAAGCAACACAATAAGCGCATGCCAGAATTATATTTTTGACTTATTTGCTGACACTTACCCCACCAGACATGCCACCAGGGGTCTTTTCATAGTTCCCAGATCCATCACAAATACAAGGAAACATACTGTTTTATACAGAGCCATGAGTGCATAGAACTCCTTTCCATTTCATATAGCGCAAGTGAACCGCAAACCTAGTTTCAAAAAACAAATAAAGCAACGCTTCTCCCCCATATGACCTACTTGTTGTGTGTACGTACTGAAATGTAACTGATAGATGCACACACACGCACACTACATGTTAAGGTTTTTAAATTAACTGTATGTAAACTGTAAAGTATTTTGTGTGTATTTTTTGTTACGCTAACGGAGATTCTAATGAATCAAATCAAATGTAAACCTTTGCTTTAATTTTAGCTTCACTCCATTTGATTGCATTTCGGGAAACAAAGTTTATGCACCATGTCACTTTGTTTTCTATTCTGACATGTGGATAAATGCCTCTGTAAATATTTACAGTTTATTGCTTGTTTCTGGGTATAGGTCTTTATCACCAAAGAGCAGTATGTGTGTCTATTCTGGGGCTCAGTGTGCGTGTGCAGGCTGACCTATGGCAGGTGTAATAACCACAGTTCAGTGGTAGGCCCTTAACCAGATAGAAAGGTGGGTTGACCTCTTCCATGGCCGCGCGAGTGGAGGGGCTTCCGATTTCCAAAGGGGCTGGAGAGAGTTACTGCTATGTGGTATGAAGCTAACAGTCTTCACTTTCCATAGCTCCCCCAGACCAATGGAAATATTATATTCATCCTACAGTAAATACTCTGTCAACAAGCCAGATAACTCCCTAACAGATTTATAGTGAACCATTTGTAAACAGAAGAAGTGTATTTGAAAATAATATTTTGAATGCATGTTCATCTACATAATACTGATAGTGAAGAGTGATAATTATGACAGCGTGTGAAGGAGGGTCGTCTTTTTTCTATAGGTTTTGTCATGGTCTGATGGGGGTTTATTATATCTGTGATTGGGGTATAATCTCACATTATAATTTCTGTGAAGGCCATTGATGAGTGCTTGTGTGTGTATCTGATTCAAACCAAAATATATCCAGGCTTTTACTTGGCTTCACAATTATTTAGAAATAATAACCCTTGAGTTTTGTCTCCCTAAAAAACCTGTGTCCCCTATATTTTGTAATTATATGATTGCTCCATCAAGTGGGTTTTTGCTGTGAGGGGCTGTTGTCACGATCGTGTGGTGGATTGACGGACCAAAATGCAGCTCTTGGAAAATAAGCCATCTTCTTTATTAACACACAACACGAAGATGAACACGACACAAAACACTTTAACAAAAACAACAAAACGACCGTGAAGCTACAAACGTTGTGCACAAACATACAGGCTACTAACGTTCTTACATAGACAATTACCCACAATTAATGAGAGCCTATGGCTACCCTAAATAAGGCTCCCAATCAGAGACAACCGACATCAGCTGTCTCTAATTGGGAACTCATTCAGGTAACCATAGACTCTTCTAGATCACTCACCAACATAGACAACGCTAGACATCTACACTAAACACAAAACCATATTTTACACCCCATAACCCCTTTACCAAATAAACATCAAAAACCAACAAAACATAAACATTACCCATGTCACACCCTGACCTAACTAAAATAATCAAGAAAACAAAGAATAATAAGGCCAGGGCGTGACATAACCCCCCCCTTGAGGCGCGAACTCCGGGCGCACCATACACAGTCTAGGGGAGGGTCTGGGTGGGCTCCCCTCCACGGTGGCGGCTCCGGCTCTGGTCGTAGTCCCCACGTCACCACAGTACCTAACCACCTCCTAGGCTTCCTCCAAACGACCCCCCTCCACCTTAACCCCATTGCATTCAGGGGCAGTTCCGGACTAAGGGGCAGTACCAGGGTAAGAGGCAGTACCAGGGTCAGGGGCAGTACTAGGGTCAGGGACAGTACCAGGGTCAGGGGCAGTACCAGGGTAAGGGGCAGCACCAGGGTAAGGGGCAGCACCAGGGTAAGGGGCAGCTCCAGGGTAAGGGGCAGCACCAGGGTAAGGGGCAGCTCCGGACTGAGGAATGGCAGCTCCGGACTGAGGGACTGCAGCTCCGGACTGAGGGACTGCAGCTCCGGACTGAGGGACGGCCCATGGCTGGCTAACTGATCTGGCTGCTCATGGCTGGCTGACGGATCTGGCTGCTCATGGCTGGCTGACTGATCTGGCTGCTCATGGCTAGCTGACTGATCTGGCTGCTCATGGCTAGCTGACGGATCTGGCTGCTCATGGCTAGCTGACGGATCTGGCTGCTCATGGCTAGCTGACGGATCTGGCTGCTCATGGCTAGCTGACGGATCTGGCTGCTCATGGCTAGCTGACGGATCTGGCTGCTCATGGCTAGCTGACGGATCTGGCTGCTCATGGCTAGCTGACGGATCTGGCTGCTCATGGCTAGCTGACGGATCTGGCTGCTCATGGCTAGCTGACGGATCTGGCTGCTCATGGCTAGCTGACGGATCTGGCTGCTCATGGCTGGCTGACGGATCTGGCTGCTCATGGCTGGCTGACTGATCTGGCTGCTCCTGTCTGGTTGGCGGCTCTGGCAAATCCTGTCTGGTTGGCGGCTCTGGCAGATCCTGTCTGGTTGGCGGCTCTGGCAGATCCTGTCTGACGTACGGCTCTAGCGGCTCCTGTCTGGCTGGCGGCTCTAGCGGCTCCTGTCTGGCAGACGGCTCAGTGGGCTCATGGCAGACGGGCGGCTTTGCAGGCTCATGGCAGACGGGCGGCTTTGCAGGCTCATTGCAGACGGATGGCTCAGATGGCGCTGGGGAGACGGATGGCTCAGATGGCGCTGGGGAGACGGATGGCTCAGATGGCGCTGGGGAGACGGATGGCTCAGATGGCGCTGGGGAGACGAGCAGTTCAGTCAACGCTGTGCAGACGGCAGACTCCTGCCGGCTGAGGCGCACTGTAGGCCTGGTGCGTGGTGCCGGGACTGGTGGCACCGGGCTGGGGACACGCATCTCAGGGCTAGTGCGGGGAGCAGGAACAGGGCATACTGGACCCTGGGGACGCACATTAGGCCTAGTGCGTGGGGCCGGAACTGGTGGTACCGGACTGGGGACACGCATCTCAGGGCTAATGCGGGGAGCAGCAACAGGATGCACAGGACTCTGGAGACGCACAAGAGGCTTAGTGCGTGGTGCCGGAATTGGTGATACCGGGCTGGAGACACGCACCATAGGACGAGTGCGTGGAGGAGGAACAGGGCTCTGGAGACACACTGGAAGCCTGTTACGTGGTGTAGGCACTGGTGGCACTGAACTGGGGCGGGGAGGTGGCGCCGGAAATACCGGACCGTGCAGGCGTATTGGCTCCCTTGAGCATTGAGCCTGACCAACCTTACCTGGTTGAATGCTCCCCGTTGCCCGACCAGTGCGGGAAGGTGGAATAACCCGCACCGGGCTATGTAGGCGAACCGGGGACACCATGCGTAAGGCTGGTGCCATGTAAACCGGCCCGAGGAGACGCACTGGTGGCCAGATATGTAGGGCCGGCTTCATGACATCCGGCTCAATACTCAATCTAGCCCTGCCAGTGCGGGGAGGTGGAATAACCCGCACCGGGCTATGCACACGTACAGGAGACACCGTGCGCTCTACTGCGTAACACGGTGTCTGCCCGTACTCTCGCTCTCCACGGTAATTACAGGGAGTAGGCGCAGGTTTCCTACCTGACTTCGCCACTCTCCCTTTAAGCCCCCCCCAAAGAAATTTTTTGGGTTTTCCCACAGGCTTCCTACCGCTTCGTCGTGCTGCCTCCATTCGCCGGTATCCCTCCTCGCACTGCGCCAGAGAATCCCAGGCGGGCTCCGGCACTCTCCCTGGGTTGATCGCCCACCTGTCGATCTCCTCCCACGTAGTGTAACCCAGATCCTTTGTAGGTTCCTTTTCCTGCCTCCGAGCTAGCTCCTCATATCGCCGCCTCTCTGCTTTCGCTGCCTCCAGCTCAGCTTTGGGGCGGTTATATTCTCCTGGTACCTCCCGGTCTAAAATTTCCTCCCATGTCCATAAATCCTTGTATTGCTCCTGTTGCCGCTGGTCATGCCGCTTGGTCCTATGGTGAGTAATTCTGTCACGATCGTGTGGTGGATTGACGGACCAAAATGCAGCTCTTGGAAAATAAGCCATCTTCTTTATTAACACACAACACGAAGATGAACACGACACAAAACACTTTAACAAAAACAACAAAACGACCGTGAAGCTACAAACGTTGTGCACAAACATACAGGCTACTAACGTTCTTACATAGACAATTACCCACAATTAATGAGAGCCTATGGCTACCCTAAATAAGGCTCCCAATCAGAGACAACCGACATCAGCTGTCTCTAATTGGGAACTCATTCAGGTAACCATAGACTCTTCTAGATCACTCACCAACATAGACAACGCTAGACATCTACACTAAACACAAAACCATATTTTACACCCCATAACCCCTTTACCAAATAAACATCAAAAACCAACAAAACATAAACATTACCCATGTCACACCCTGACCTAACTAAAATAATCAAGAAAACAAAGAATAATAAGGCCAGGGCGTGACAGCTGTATTCATTTTCATTCATTTCATTTTTTATGAACAGTATTGTTATCTGCAGGGGTGTTATGCACCCCAAAAATCTGAGGGGGCACAAAGTACATGAAGATGGCTCGGGGGTGGAAGTTGGAGAATTTGGCCTGAAACAGTTATTTCCTGCAATCTAAAGCCATAATCATTATGCTTAATTTTATGAACAAAAAAATATATGTTTATTTTTCTGCCTATGCCAGGTAAGACAGTTAGACAAGCTAGCTACTCTAACTTGATTGATAGCCTGAAATGGCTTATTAGTAGCTAGTTATGAGGGTGGGAGATTTGGGAATCTATCTGAGCTAGCTAAAGCCAACTTTTAAAAAATTGCTAGGTCTGTTAGTAGTTTTACAGAGAAACAACCACAACAAAAATTACTATTATTAAAACTAGACACACTGTACTTAGCTGTGTCAATACTACAATGTAAGGCCTGTCAGTATTACAATACCAGATTTAGGGCATGCAAGAATCTTATAATTGGGGTGATTTTTTATGAAAATAAATTGTTTGTCATGAAGCCTTTGGTTTTTAATCAGATAAAATGTGACTTGTATGTATCAGCAGCAGTGACTCACGATGGCCACAGACTCATAGAATGTTCCCCTGATCCTTCAAAGCTAAATCCTCGCTGCCCAGAGCTTCAGAATTCCACCACCTCCAAACAGAATGTTGTTTGATCTCTGCTGCTCCCCTAAGTATAGTGCTGCTTTAAATATGATGACACCGACTGAGAAAGTTTGAGAGTTTGAGACTGAGAGTTTCTGAAGCAGCTACAATTACACAGAACACAATGTGTCACCTATCATTGGAGCGGTGTCACTCTGGGAAAGTGACTGGTGAAAGGAGTCAAAGTTAAAAGGGATGTATGTTAGGGGAAGGCAACACCTCTGAGCAGCACTGTAACAAATTGCTCCATGTCTTCAGGGCACTCTTGTTGTTCTGCGGTCGAAGATGAAGTCTATTTGCAAAGGGTTTGTGGAAGCAATTGCATCAGGTGTTCATACTTTGTGTTACTTGACTATGATTCCCAAGTGTATTTTATACTTTCAAACAAACTATCTATGAGCCATATAGTCATGGCATAAGGCTAATTGAAATGTTTGAATTCAAATGGTGTATTATACCTCTGGGTCAAGTATAGGAAAAGAGTTTAGGTTAAAGTCAATGTTTCTACGGTAGTATCGCTGGAGGAAATATATTTTAACGTCTTTAAAACGGACACAAAGTCCATAAAGGAAGTTATAAACTGTGTGGATCCAGCCCTGAATTCTGATTGGCTGACAGCCATGCTATATCAGACCGTATACCACGGGTATGACAAAACATTTATTTTTACTGCTCTAATTATGTTGGTAACCAGTTTATAATAGCAATAAGGCACCTTTGGGGTTTGTGGTACATGGACAATATAACATGGTTAAGGGCTGTATCCAGGCATTCCGCATTGCGTTGTACATAAGAACAGCCCTTAGCTGTGGTATATTGCCATATACCACACCCCCTCAGGCCTCATTGCTTAATTATACCATGGAATTGTTGAATACTCATTTCTGATTGGCTTGAAGGGCATTCTAGAGTGTGCATCATTTCCCTATAGTGCATGGCAATAGATCTCGCCAGCTTGTAGTCCTAAAACCCGGAAATGAGTTACCTCTGGTTCGTTCAGCCATCCCTATGTGGAAAATGAATGGGGAAAGAATAGGGTTTTGTAATAAACACATAAAACAAGGTCTGAGGTTAACACAGGCTTAGGAGACCTTAAACGTCTTGTTCTATGAGATAATTCCAGCCAGTTAACATTACCTTTATGAATTATGAAGGCTTTATGTGCTTTATGTGCTTTATGTGCGTTTTTTTATTACACTGAACAAAAATATAAACGCAACATGTAAAGTGTTGGTCCCATGTTTCATGAGCTGAAATAAAAGATGCCAGAAATGTTCCATATGCACAAGAAGCTTATTTCTCAAAAATGTTGTGCACAAATTTGTTTACACCCCTGTTAGTGAGCATTTCTCCTTTGCCAAGATAATCCATCCACCTGACAGGTGTGGCATATCAAGAAACTGATTAAACAGCATGATCGTTACACAGGTGCACCTTGTGCTCGGGACAATAAAAGGCCACTCTAAAATGTGCAGTTTTGCCTCACAACACAATGCCACAGATGTCTCAAGTTTTGAGGGAGTGTGCAATTGGCATGCTAACTGCAGGAATGTCCACCAGAGCTGTTGCCAGATAATTGAATGTTAATTCCTCTACCATAAGCCACCTCCAATAGCGTTTTAGATCCTTTGGCAGTACGTTCAACCGGCCTCACAACCACAGTCCACGTGTGACCACGCCAGCCCAGGACCTCCACATCTTCACCTGCGGGATCGTCTGAGACCAGCCCCCGGACAGCTGATGAAACTGAGGAGTATTTCTATCTGTAATAAAGCCCTTTTGTGGGAAAAACTCATTTTGATTGGCTGGGCCTGGCTTCCCAGTGGGTGGGCCTATGACCTCCAAAGCCCACCCATGGCTGGGCCCCTGCCCAGTCATGTGAAATCCATAGATTAGAGCCTAGTGAATTTATTTCAATTGAATCTCCTTATATGTAAATGTAAATGTTATATGAACTGTAAGTCAGTAAAATCGTTGAAATTGTTGCATGTTCAAATCAAATCACATTTGCATTATATATTTGTGCAGTATACATAAATGCTTCACAATTCACAAAAAGTTAAGTTCGCTGATGAAGATGATCTCATAGAAGAAAACGTATAAGACCTTCTAAGCCTGTGTTTACCACAGACCTTATTTTCGGTGCGTATCCAACAAAAATGCCATTCATTTCTCCATAGGCTTTATCCAACGAATCATGGCAGAGTTAGTGCCTACAAAAAGACGCCATATCTATTTCTCTCTATAAACAACGGCTATGCGTTTGTTGGTTATTTATTTAACAATTTATTAACAATTTTCATAAATAGTTAGCTAGATGATATTTAAGAGGGCTGATGGTTTGGTTAGCTAGTAAGTCTGTTTGTTTGGTTACCGGGCAACTACTGTAGCTATCTAGAACACTTGCTAGCAACTTCAGTGCACGTTGAACACATTTCTACTGGCAAATGAACACACTACTATCGGCAAATGTGTGTTTTATAGCCGTGGTATAAGCGGGATAATCAACTCGGGGCTCTATGCGTTTTATAAAAAATAATGCAACTCCGCGGAAGGTGTGCATTATTTTCCATGGAACGCATAGCCCCACTTGGATTATCCCTTACATATCTGACTACCCATTCAGAAAGAAAGAACACATTGTCAACAAACAAGGATATGGTAAATATATCCTAGTCTTGCTAGCACTGTCCCATTCATTCAAGAGGAGATTCATAGCCTGTGAAAAATGGGCCATGGGCCATGAAAGTAAGGAAACTATCCTCAGAGGGAACAAGACCCTCTCAGGGGCCACAGTGTAATGTGAGGGAAACTTTCTTTCTCACAGCCTCAGAAACCAGCCTTACCTGGTTATCCTGCCCCAAAGCCCCTGGAGCAGTCTCTAAACCCACATCTCCACTCCTCACAGCATGGTCAAATCACCTCAGTGTCCTGTTACCATTTGATGTTTGAAGTTACAAAACAACAATGGTGGAAGAAAGGAGAGGACTAGCATTACAGTTTTCGTGTCCATGTGTTCGCTCTTAATTACCGTTTGTTTTAAAGGGGCTATGGTTTCAGGCACCAGGGAGTTCAAGCTGCTCAGCTCATAGAAAACTCATGTGTCACATTGCCTTGGGGTGGTGGCGATAGATGTCACATTGAAGCAGGGCTCCAGCCTCCAGCAGTAGGCCTACTGTGATTGGCTGGGCATCCAGGGACAATACACCAGGTCAGACTAAAGTAGCCATAAGTAGGTACCTCTGCTTCCTGTTTTTGGATGTGCTGTTCTGAGAAGAGACAGGGTGATTGAGAGAGGGTGATTACAATCATATCACACGTGTGCAGGGCACATTTGGAGCAAAGTCGCTTTATAAATTGGGGAGAACTTTCGATGGGTCATGCCAGGAAGCTAATGCTGAAGATAGATGCTATACCATCAGTGATAGTGGATCTTGCAAGCGCTGACCATAATGTACTTATCAGAGTTTGATGAGTCTGACACTGTATCCAACATTTTGAGGGGATCGGGGGGCTAACGTTAGATAATACAACTGTGTCTGTGGCTGCTTTGACTTGTGAACGGTATAAAGTACATTCGGAAAGTATTCAGACCCCTTCACTTTTTACTTTTATTTATTTATTTTATTTAACCTTTATTTAACTAGGCAAGTCAGTTAAGAACAAATTCTTATTTACAATGACGGCCTACCAAAAGGCAAAGACCTGCGGGGACGGGGGCTGGGTTTAAAAATTACTAATTAAAAAATGGTACAAACATTATTGGGCACAGACAACAGCACAAAGGGCAAGAAGGTAGAGACAACAATACATCACGCAAAGCAGCCACAACTGTCAGTAAGAGTGTCCATGATTGAGTCTTTGAATGAAGAGATTGAGATAAAACTGTCCAGTTTGAGTGGTTGTTGCAGCTCGTTCCAGTCGCTAGCTGCAGGGAACTGAAAAGACGACCGACCCAGGGATGTTTGTGCTTTGGGGACCTTTAACAGAATGTGACTGACAGAACGGGTGTTGCATGTGGAGGATGAGGGCTGCAGTAGATATCTCAGATAGGGGTGAGGGAGGGCTAAGAGGGTTTTATAAATAAGCATCAACCAGTGGGTCTTGCGACAGGTATAAAGAGATGACCAGTTTACAGAGGAGTATAGAGTGCAGTGATGTGTCCTATAAGGAGCATTGGCGGCAAATCTGATGGCCGAATGGTAAAGAACATCTAGCCGCTCGAGAGCACCCTTACCTGCTGATCTATAAATTATGTCTCCATAATGGGTAGGATGGTCACCTGAATCAGGGTTAGTTTGGCAGCTGGGGTGAAAGAGGAGCGATTACGATAGAGGAAACCAAGTCTAGATTTAACTTAACCTGCAGCTTTGATATGTGCTGAGATAAGAACAGTGTACTGTCTAGCCATACCCCCCAAGTACTTGTATGAGGTGACTATCTCAAGCTCTAAACCCTCACATATGTGAGGAGCTGGGCGTTCTTCTTACCAAACCACATGACCTTTGTTTCGGAGGTGTTCAGAACAAGGTTAAGGGTAGAGAAAGCTGGGAGGGGCCAGCTGAGTATAAGACTGTATCATCTGCATATACAGTAAATGGCTGACAGAGCTTCCTACTGCCTGAGCTATGTTGGTGATGTAAATTGAGAAGAGCGTGGGGCCTAGGATTGAGCCTTGGGGTACTCCCTTGGTAACAGGCAGTGGCTGAGACAGCAGATTTTCTGACTTTATACACTGCACTCTTTGAGAGAGGTAGTTAGCAAACCAGTCCCAAGACCCCTCAACATTGCTTAGATTCAAAGGCAATGGTGACATCATTGAGGACCTTCAAGGTTGCAGTGACACACCCATAACCTGAGCGGAAATCAGATTGCATACCAGAGAGAATACTATAGACATCAAGAAAGCCAGTCAATTGATAATTGACAAGTTGTTCCAACACTTTTGAGAAACAGGGCAAAATAGAAATTGGCCTATAACAGTTAGGATCAGTTTGATCTCCCCCTTTAAATAAAGGATGAACCGTGGCTGCCTTCCAAGCAATGGGAACCTCCCCAGAAAGGAGAGACAGGTAAAAAGATCAGAGATAGGCTTGGCGATGATAGGGGCAGCAACCTTAAAGAAGAAAGGGTCTAAACCATGACCCAGATTTTTTTGGGGTCAAGTTTCAGGAGCTCCTCTAGCACCTCGGACTCAGTGACTGCCTGCAGGGAGAAACTTTGTAGCGCGGCAGGGGAAAAAGAGGGAGAAGCATCGGGATAGTCGCATTAAAAGGGGTGGGAGATGAGGAAATGTTGGACGGGCAAGGAGAGACGTTACAGCCTTATTCTAAAATTGATTAAATATTTTATTCCCCTCATCAATCTACACACGATACCCCATAATGACAAAGCAAAAACAGATTTTTTTATATGTTTGCAAATTTATTCAAAATAGGAAACTGAAATATGACATTTACATAAGTATTCAGACATTTTACTCTGTTACTTTGTTGAAGCACCTTTGGCAACGATTACAGCATTGAGCCTTCTTGGGTACGGCGCTACAAGCTTGGCACATCTGTGTATTTGGGGAGTACCTCCCATTCTTCTCTGCAGATCCTATCAAGCTCTGTCAGGTTGGATGGGGAGTGTCACTGCACAGCTATTTTCAGGTCTCTCTAGAGATGTTTGATCGGGTTCAAGTCCAGGCTCTGGCTGGGCCACTCAATGACATTTAGAGACTTGTCCCGAAGCCACTCCTGCATTATCTTGGCTGTGTGCTTAGGGTCGTTGTCCTGTTGGAAGGTGAACATTTGCCCCAGACTGAGTTCCTGAGCGCTCTGGAGCAGGTTTTCATCAAGGATCTCTCTGTAATTTGCTCCGGTCATCTTTCCCTCGATCCTGACTAGTCTCCCCGTCCCTGGCGCTGAAATACATCCCCACAGCATGATGCTGCCACCACCATGCTTCACCGTAGGGATGTTGCCAGGTTTCCTCCAGACGTGATGCTTGGAATTCAGAACTAAGATTCAATCCTGGTTTCATCAGACTAGAGAATCTTGTTTCCATGGCCCGAGAGTCCTTTAGGTGCCTTTTGGCAAACTCCAAGTGGGCTGTCATGTGCCTTTTACTGAGGAGTGGCTTCCGTCTGGCCACTCTACCATAAAGGTCTGATTGGTGGAGTGGTGCAGAGATGGCTGTCCTTCTGGAAAGTTTTCTCTGGAGCTCTGGAGCTCTTTCAGAGTGACCATCACGTTCTTCGTCACCTCCCTGACCAAGGCCCTTCTCCCCCAATTGCTCAGGTTGGCCGGGCGGACAGCGTTTGGTGGTTCCAAACTTCTTCCATTTAAGAATGATGGAGGCCACTGTGTTCTTGGGGACCATCAATGCTGAATTCTTTTATTTTTTTATGTCAAATGATGTCTCATCATTATTTCCCATGTGTGTTCATGTTCATGTTAAACTGTAAACTTTATCAATATTTCTGCTATGCTGGCCTATTGTAAATGATCAAATAAATGTCTGATCAATACATGCAATTCTGAACATATTGTCATTTATAATGCTAATACAGAGGCACCAATAAATTGTCCAGTACACTTATTTTCTACTGTCTTCATGTACATTCCTTTATGTCTAAGCTTCTAAGGTGACTCAGGCTTTACTAACACTTGTGAAGAAGTGTATCAGGGAACTGTATTCTGTAATAAGTTACAAAACAATATAAATGGAATTGTGTATTGCTGCTGTTTGTCTGATATCCAACAGTCCATGATCAGCTCTGTTGACCATGAGAGCATTTTGCAGAGAAAATGGGTTAAGGCATACTATTTAGGCTCTCAATGACATGTGATCCATTGTTTACCTTGACATCAATGACATGTGGCCCATTGTTTACCTTGTTACCTGGCAACAACCACAAGGTTCAAAGAGCTGTCAGTCAAGGCGAGCTCATGCGTATACTGTAAGCTCCCCGCCCACTCAGCCTGCTCTTTCAGGCTTCCTGATAGTTAGAGATGAGAGAAGAGGTACAATTTCTTCAATTCTCCTTTTTCATCAATTAAGGCTCCCGAGTGGCGCAGCGGTCTAAGGCACTGCATCTCAGTGCAAGAGGTGTCACTACAGTCCCTGGTTTGAATCCAGTCTGAATCACATCCAACCATGATTGGGAGTCCCATAGGGCAGTGCACAATTGGCACAGCAATGATGTCCGGGTTTGGCCGAGGTAGGCCATCATTGTAAATAAGAATTTGTTCTTAACTGACTTGCCTAGTTAAATAAATCTGAGCATTTTAATAGTGTAACAATATTATGGGGGATGTTTTGGTCCTTCAAAGGCTATTTTTACTTGGGAAATAGGATGACTATTTTGGGACCTTTTAAGAAAGTTGAAGCTCATTTACTGCATTTCTATACAATCTGAAAACTCTCAAATGCTATTTGGAGAATAGCAAAAACAAGCCAAAATGACCCCAGCCATTATCACATTGGTTGATGTAGTTACAATTAGCTGCTACACATTAACTCACATGAACTCAGCACCAGACTAAAAACAAAAATTTAATACTTACAGAGGGAGCAGAAAAAGTATTTTATGAACATAAGCTAAACAAATAAGTTTGTTTTACATAACTTATTTTTTTGCAGTTTTACAGTCAATTCTATACATTTTGCAAGGACTTACTATGTAGGGTGTTCACCCATAAAATGATTAATTAATTCAAGGTTTAAATAAATATGTCTATGGAATGGAGAATTCAGTCAGAAGTCCAAACCCCATGTATCTACCATATATGTTTCAAAAGTTAGAGACAATTTTTTTAATGGAATGTCATCACAGGCATAATCAAAAAGTGGTCACTTACGCAATAAGGCCCGAAGGGGTGTGGCATATGGCCAATATACCACGGCTAAGGCATGTTCTTATGCACAACTCAACGTGGAATGTTAGCCATTAGCCGTGGTATATTGGCCATATATCACAAACCCCCGAGGTGCCTTACTGCTATTATAAACTGGTAACCAACATAATTAGAGCAGTAAAAATAAATGTTTTGTCATACCCATGGTATACGGTCTGATATACCACTGCTTTCAGCCAATCAGCATTCAGGATTTGAACCACCCAGTTTATAATGCTCAATAGAACTCTGTGGTGCTGCTCCATGGCGCCAACTTCGAATGTCAACTGACAAGCTAACAAGTGGCTGCAGTTTCGTGAGTGAAAATATCGTATTTTTCGAAATAAAATCTGCAGAAAACAAAACTAAATGTATATTTATTTACAAAGCTAACAGGCTGAATTTCAATATCCACCCTCTGTGAAGACAATCTGTTTTCCTGTTTTCATTGTGTATTTCTGAGTCTTTCCCTTTAAATTGTGATAGAAACGGCCCTCTCAACGTAACGGCCCTCTCTTTTGGTAATGTAGTACATATATATACAGTGCATTCGGAAAGTTCTCAGACCCCTTGACCTTTTCCAAATTGTGTTACGTTACACTATTATTCTGAAATTGATTAAATAAATGTTTTTCCTCATCAATCTACACACAATACCCCATTGTATTGAAAAAGTGAAAACAGTTTTTTAGAAATGCCTTGATGACAACTTTGCACACTCTTGGCATTCTCTCAACCAGCTTCATGATGAATGCTTTTCCAACAGTCTTGAAGGTGTTCCTCCATATACTGAGCACTTGTTGGATGCTTTTCCTTCACTCTGCGGTTCAACTCATCCCAAACCATCTCAATTGGGTTGAGTTCGAATGATTGTGGAGGCCAGGTCGTCTGATACAGCACTCCATCACTCTCCTTGGTCAAATAGCCCTTACACAGTCTGGAGGTGTGTCTTGGATTATTGTCCTGTTGAAAAACAAATGATAGTCCCTCTAAGCGCAAACCAGATGGGATGGCATATCGCTGCAGAATGCTGTGGTAGCCATGCTGGTTAAGTGTGCCTTGAATTCTAAAGAAATCATAGACAGTGTTACCAGCAAAGCACCCCCACACCATCACAACTCTTCCTCCAAGCTTCACGGTGGGAACCACACATGCAGAGATCATCCGTTCACCTACTCTGTGTCTCACAAAGACACAGCGGTTGGAACCAAAAATCTCAAATTTGGGTTCATCAGACCAAAGGACAGATTTCCACCGGTCTAATGTCCATTGCTCGTGTTTCTTGGCCCAAGCAAGTCTCTTCTTCTTATTCTTGTCCTTAAGTAGTGGTTTCTTTGCAGCAATTCAGCCATGAAGGCCTGATTCACGTAGTCTCCTCTGAACAGTCGATGTAGAGATGTTTGTGTTACTTAAACTCTGTGAAGCATTTATTTGGGCTGCAATCTGAGGTGCAGTTAATTGCTGATTTCCGAGGCTGGTAACTCTAATGAATTTATCCTCTGCAGCAGAGGTAACTCTGGGTCTTTCTTTCCTGTGGCGGTCCTCATGAGAGCCAGTTTCATCATAGCACTTGATGGTTTTTGCGACTGCACTTGAAGAAACTTTCAAAGTTCTTGAAATGTTCCATATTGACTGATCTTCATGTCTTAAAGTAATGATGGACTGTCATTTCTCTTTGCTTATTTGAGCTGTTCTTGCCATAATATGGACTTGGTCTTTTACCAAATAGGGCTATATTCTGTAAACCAACACTACCTTGTCACAACACAACTGATTAACTTTTAACAAGGCGCACCTGTTAATTGAAAATTGAAATGCATTCCAGGTGACTACCTCATGAAGCTGGTTGAGAGAATGCCAAGAGTATGCAAAGCTGTCATCAAGGCAAGGGGTAGCTACTTTTAAGAATCTCACATATAAAATATATTTTGATTTGTTTAACACTTTTTTTGGTTACTACATGATTCCATATGTGTTATGTCATAGTTTTGACGTCTTGACTATTATTCTACAATGTAGAAAATAGTTTTAAAAAATTAAGAAAAACCCTTGAATGAGTAGGTGTATCCAAACTTTTGACTGGTGTTGTATATAGTTAAAGTCAGATGTTTACATAAACCTTAGCCAAATACATTTAAACTCAGTTTTTCACAATTCCTGACATTTAATCCTAGTAAAAATTCCCTGTCTTAGGTCAGTTAGGATCACCACTTTATTTTAAGAATGTGAAATGTCAAAATAATAGTGGAGAGAATGATTTATATCAGCTTTCATTTCAGAAGTTTACATACACTCAATTAGTATTTGGTATCATTGCCTTTAAATTGTTTAACTTGGGTCAAACGTTTCGGGTAGCCTCCCATAAGCTTCCCTCAATAAGTTGGGTGAATCTTGGCCCATTCCTTCTGACAGTGCTGGTGTAACTGAGTCAGGTTTGTAGGCCTACTTGCTCGCACGCACTTTTTTAGTTCTGCCCACAAATTTTCTATAGGACTGAGATCAGGGCTTTGTGATGGCCACTCCAATACCTTGACTTTGTTGTCCTTAAGCCATTTTGCCACAACTTTGGAAGTATGCTTGGGATCCTTCTCTATTTGAAAGACCTAATTTGCAATCAAGCTTTAACTTCCTGACTGATGTCTTGAGATGTTGCTTCAATATATCCACATTATTTTCCATCCTCATGATGCAATCTATTTTGTGAAGTGCATCAGTCCCTCCTGCAGCAAAGCACCCCCACAACATAATGCTGCCACCCCCGTGCTTCACGGTTGGGATGGTGTTCTTCGGCTTGCAAGCCTCCCCCTTTTTCCTCCAAAGATAACGATGGTCATTATGGCCAAAAGTTCTATTTTTGTTTCATCAGACCAGAGGACATTTCTCCAAAAAGTACGATCTTTGTCCCCATGTGCAGTTGAAAACTGTAGTCTGGCATTTTTTATGGCGGTTTTGGAGCAGTGGCTTCTTCCTTGCTGAGCGGCCTTCCAGGTTATGTCAATATAGGATATACTGTGGATATAGATACTTCTGTACCTGTTTCCTCCCATATCTTTACAAGGTCCTTTGCTGTTGTTCTGGGATTGATTTTCACTTTTCACACCAAAAAACGTTAATCTCTAGGAGACAGAACACGTCTCCTTCCTGAGCGGTATGATGGCTGTGTGGTCCCATGGTGTTTATACTTGTGTACTATTGTTTGTACAGATGAACGTGGTACCTTCAGGCATTTGGAAATTGCTCCCAAGGATGAACCAGACTTGTGGAGGTCTACAATTTTCTCTCTTAGTTCTTGGCTGATTTCTTTTGATTTTCCCATGATGTCTAGCAAAGAAGCACTGAGTTTGAAGGTAGGCCTTGAAATACATCTACAGGTACACCTCCAATTGACTCAAATGATGTCAATTAGCCTATCAGAAGCTTCTAAAGCCATGACATCATTTTCTGGAATTTTCCAAGCTGTTTAAAGGCACAGTCAACTTAGTGTATGTAAACTTCTGACCCACTGGAATTGTGATACAGTGAATGATAAGTGAAATAATCTGTCTGTAAACAATTGTTGGAAAAATTACTTGTGTCATGCACAAAGTAGATGTCCTAACCGACTTGCCAAAACTATAGTTTGTTAACAGGAAATTTGTGGAGTGGTTGAAAAACTACTTTTAATGACTCCAAACTAAGTGTATGTAAACCTCCGACTTCAACTGTATACATTATATATAATTGTATTTTTACAGAACTCCGAACCTCGATGTCCTCATATGTAGCTTCGGCCCTGATGATGACTGATATTCTGATAATGCCTTGCTCAGGAACGTAGCTTTGATAAGATCTAATACTGTACTTTTGAAATGGTGAATGAATCATTGTCACTGAAGGAAAGAGAAGGGAAAGATAGTTTGCAGAAAGACCAGAGTTCTATATCTATTTTGAAAAAAAAATCATCTGGCAGTAACAAGCACACTATAGAAATTGATGAGAACCAAACAATAATTATATTTTGAGCAGAACACAACATGCTAGGATGACTCATTTTTGTCTGACATTTTCTTGGACCACCCAAAATTCACTGTGGATTTCTGACTTGAGTGTTCTCTGCTTATCCATATGCAGGTTTCACTGCTTTACTGAGAGAGTTCTGCCCAGTCTGTAATAATAGACACATGTCTTGAACACCTAATTCAAAGCCTTTGTCAGCTGCCTCAATGACTCACAACATTTCTATAACTCAAACTGTCATCCACCGCCCTCCAAAGAGAATCTCCAAGAAAGAGCCTCACAGGATCCACATCCTTTTAAGGCAGAACCTTACTCTCGGCTTCTGCCAAAGAAAATACACTATGTTTTTGCCAGTGGCTGTGAACATTGATAATGGGCTTGTTTAAAAAAATATATGTATAAAAAAATGTAACCTCTATTTAACTAGGCAAGTCAGTTAAAAACAAATTCTTATTTACATTGACGGCCTACACCGGCCAAACCCGGATGACGCTGGGCCAATTGTGCGCCGCCCTATGGGACTCCCAATCACAGCCGGTTGTGATACAGCCTGAATGCAGGTTTCATTATCTTGCCCTCATCCCCATCTGCCTAAATTGGATAATTAGATGTTGGTTTTTCTATTCATGTGGTCATGGTACGATCTTATCATGGGCGCCATTTCTGGAGAAGGACCTGTGGAATATGGCAATCTGCTTTCTGCTTTTCCATTGATTACACTGGCGAATTGTGTGGTCTGTGGTCCGGTATGGGAACTGGCATGGTGTCGCTCGGTGTGTGTTTGTGTAGGGGCTTAGTTCAGGTCCCAGTTGTGACATAAGTCTGTCACTTCTCATTTCTACATCCCTGGGGACAGCAAGGAGCCTCAGATCTGGTATACAATGAGGCAGGAACAGGGTACAGGGCTGGCTACAGGGCTGGCTGGCTACCGTTTTCCCAAACAATTATATGGTTTAGCAAGAAATGGGGACCTCTAGTTTTGTACAGTGCCTTTGGAAAGTATTCAAACCCCTTGACCCTTTCCACATTTTGTTACGTTACAGCCTTATTCTAAAATAGATGAAATATTATTTTTTTCAGCAATCTACACACAATACCCCACAATAACTGAAATACCTTATCACTATTCAGACTCTTTGCTATGAGACTCGAAATGAAGTTCAGGTACATCCTGTTTCCATTGATCATCCTTGAGATGTTTCTACAACTTGATTGGCATCAACCTGTGGTAAATTCATTTGATTTGACATGATTTGGAAAGGCACACAACTGTCTATATAAGGTCCCACAGTTGACAGTGCATGTCAGAGTAAAAACCAAGCCATGAGGTCGAAGTAATTTCCCGTAAAGCTCAGAGACAGGATTGTGTCGAGGCACAGATCTAGGGAAGGGTACCAAAGCATTGAAGGTCTCAAAGAACACAAACGGAGGAAGTTTGGAACCACCAAGACTCTTTCTAGAGCTGGCCGCCCGGCAAAACTGAGCAATCGGGGAAGAAGTGCCTTGGTCAGGGATCTGACCAAGAACCTGATGGTCACTCTGACAGAGCTCTAGACAACCATCTCTGCAGCACTCCACAGCACTCCACCAATCAGGCCTTTATGGTAGAGTGGCCAGACGGAAGCCACCCCTCAGTAGAAGTCACATGACAGCCCACTTGGAGTCTGCCAAAAGGCAAGATTCTCTGGTCTGATGAAACCAAGATTAAACTCTTTGGCCTGAATGCCAAGCATCATGTCTGGAGAAAACCTGGCACCATCCCTACGGTGAAGCATGGTGGTGGTAGCATCATGCTGTGCAGTGGCAGGGCCTGGGAGACTAGTCAGGATTGAGGCAAAGATGAATGGATTAAAGTACAGAGAGATCCTTGATGAAAACCTGCTCCAGAGCACTCACCTTCCAACAGGACAACGACTCTAAGCACACAGTCAAGACAAGGCAGAAATGGCTTCGGAAACAAGTCTCTGAATGTCCTTGAGCGGCCCAGCCAGGACTTGAACCCGATCGAACATCTCTGGAGAGACCTGAAAATAGCTGTACAGCAATGCTCCTCATCCACCCTGACAGAGCTTGAGAGGATCTGCAGAGAAGAATGGGAAGAACATAATCAAACAAAATGTACAATAGGTGTAATGCATTCATTTGAATATCTACTGAATTACCAGAATTTATGCAATTTGGACATGAATTTGATCCTCAGGCATGAAGAGTCTATCTGACATAATTTTTTCTCACCATCAAAAAGTATACACCATAAACTTTTGCTCCCAAAAATGTTGATTCATGATCTAGCATGGCTTTTGGTCTTCAATAAATGTGGTTCTGAGAGCGCATCTTTTCAATGCTACATCAAATGAATGTGCACAACTCATCATTCTATAAGTCATCTCTGCTCAACCCTTGAATAACATTGAAGTCGTGCAAATAGGCATCAACTATATTGCTATAGCATAGCAATAAGAAGTCAGTTTTGTACAGTGGCGCAACTTTGGTTTAGAAATGGGGGGGACATAATTATTATTATTATTATTATTTATTTTTTATCCAGTCAGATAAACACTCCAAACAGCCTACCCGACCGCTCAGAGGCGTACGCGTGGTCCTAAAGCACGCTCTTGCCTAATTGTGGATCACATTCCAATGATAAAACTGGGGCGGACAAAAATGCAATTTCAGAATGTGGGGTGGGACATGTCCCGTCCCCAGTGAAAGTTGTGCCCCTGATTTTGTACATTGACTGTGGTGCTCCATTCTGGCCTGATCTCTACCTCCATATCTGTAAAGAGGAAATTATATGCCCAGTACACAGCTTTAGAGTTGAAGAAGTTGCGCCAGGATGAGTATTTTTCTGGTGACATGTACAGACAACTATCTGATTTCTTCTGCTGCCTGATTGTTGTTTTGCATTCTCTTGTCATATGTTCAATTGTTTTCTGACTACAGAGATGTCTGGCATGCTGATGGGCCTACTGTTCCCTTTGAACGGCATCTAGTAATCCATACAGATATGTCTGAGGTGAAGGACTGTGACCTGATCCTTACCTCAGTCAGTATTGTCTTTTCAGGAACTGTTTTGGTGAGATAAACTATATGGTATGAAGCCACATGGCTCTTGAGGTGTATCAGCATGTTATGATAAACAGGACGTCCTTGTTAGTGAATGATGTTGCTACTGATATTTTTTTCTACGATGATTCAGATGGTCAGAGTAGAGGACCGATTTAGAATCCAAACTGTCACAACTGACATTCTACCAAGAAACAAGATAAACCACCAACAAGATTATTATGTTGTGGTAGATTGGTTAGGACCCATTTTAGATTCATCCGTAAGAAGGCTATGTAACAAACCGTTGGAACCACAGAGCCGGATCTACCGCATTTGTCTTTTCCTACTAGCACTGATAACTAGATGATAACTTCTTTATTGAGGAAAAATGTATGACTGTGAAATGTGGCTGTCTCACCTCGCTCCGAATAAGAGCATCTGCAAAATGACTAAAATATAAAATGACCTATTGTCCCCCTAGTCTCAGTACTGTCTTGCTAAGAAATACAGCAGGTTCTGCTGATGACAGCTTGGCATTAGAAGAACATCTTGTAGTTAGCTGGAGTGTGTGGCTGCTCCTGGTAATCGACGGTACAGCTATCGCTCGTACACAGGCTGGTCAGGCCAAAGGCAGGTGGAGATAGCGCTTCAGCACCAACGGAAACACAAGAGGGACTGCCAGATAAGGGGCTACGACCACTCTCCCCAGGCTCCAGGTCTATGTGATAGGCAGAGTGAATTCTCAGAAAGAATGACACTGCTCAGGGAAAAGCTTTGCGCTCCAACCTCTTTTCACTTGTTCTTTACGGACGAATGTGAAACACACTATGGTAGAGAGATCTACCATAAGAGCGGCTTTATAATCAGCAGCTGCTCTACAGAATTTGTTGAAGACAAACAATTATTCCCGTCCCCATTTTACTAATCTCTTTCCCCCAGGGGACTGTGTCCAAACTTCTTAGGTCTGGGGGAGTGGAGACTGAAACTCCAGTCACCAGAAACTCACACCCCCAGATGACATCTATACTTGTATGTCTGGTATTAACATCTTGGATTCAATAATGCCTATGCATAATGATGGACAACCACTACAGTGTCTTTAAAAAATCCACTCCTGTCCAGCATGTTCTAACTTCTGCACTTAGTCACGCTTTTCTGAGGAGTGTTTATGACCCAAAACTGTTTACAGACTGTTAGAGGAGGTTGGAGACAGAGAGACCAAGACAAACATTCTTATCTGTAGTGGACCCATTTACCTTTACATCTGTGTTACTCATGTCTGAGTCTTTAGCATGTCTATAGATAATGATACATTAGATGTATGGAAGAAAACATTCCTCCTATGGAGAAAACTGGAAGATTTCAGTGTACAAGACATAACTGTGGATGCCTTTAATGTTTTGTTTGAGAGAAGTTTCTCAGAACAAATTATTATTGAGTCTGTCATTTGAATCAACAGGTTATTAACATGTTCACATCACATTGTTAATGGCTGTGTTACATCAATCTTCCATAAGGTGACATGGCTTGGCCCTGATATGGGAGATGCCAGTCATATTTTATGGATGAGGAGATGATAGCTGTGAGCAGCACTATTATTCTGTTAATCTAGCCCTGGGCCAGACTTATCCTGTTCACCATTCCAATTAAGACTTTCATTAACTGGTCCAAATGATAGACTGGTGATCTCTGTGTTCCCGTGGAACAGGCTTGGCCTCTTTTAAGAAGTTTTCCTGCTTTTGTTAGATTGCAGTTGCATCACCAAAAACATTCTAATGTGAATTAGTTGTAGCCTAATAATTAGCTATATTTTAACGTGTGTTCTCTATTCTGTTGTGGGTCATGTTTTACATGAATTTTTTATAGATGCTACGTAGTAACAAATCATTTGAATTCCTTGGTGCAATTACATGCAAGCAGCAAATAGTAAATATACAAACGGAATATTCATGCACCTTATCAGAGCAGTTACCATGTACAGCTGAGTAACTTCATTCTGTACCAAAGAAGTTTTCAAGTAGTTGCATGTTATAAGGGCTACTGAATGCTGTCACGTCCTGTGTAGTTTTGTATGAGATATTCTGTAAAGTAACAGAAGCAAAAAATGAATAAAGACATCAAAGGAAATCGTTTTACAAGGTTTTATCAAAATTGTATCCAAAATGCTAACATAAATCATGTCTAACCAATGCCAGCTCTAATTACTAGTTTGAACATGAGGGGAGGAGCTTGTGTGTGACAAGTAACACTGAGCACTTGCACTTTCAAACACCTGAAGGGAATTCAGTTCTAAATCTCATAATCGGTTAAATAACAGGCTCATCTTCCTGTCAGCATTTCAAAGGCCAACAGATTGAATTTACAGTAGACTTGGTGAAAAGGGGAGGCATTAGATAATAACATTATGAAACAGCTTACTTCAGCAGAGCCATGCACAAGATTCAAACAGTACCCTACATCACAAAAGTATGTTACAAATTACCATATTCATAGATTACATAATGCCAACCCTACAATTTACACGTTTGCTATACAGCTCAACAAGTATTTGCATACAGACACGTTTCAGCTTTATAAACCAGATATAAATCAATCAAAAAAAGTCATGTATTTCCCTCCTGTTTGGCCATCACCATGTAGCCACTCAAGGGTGTGTATGTTTTCTACTGATAAGTCTATATTGCGCTCAACATACAAATTCACTTGAGAGAGTTGACAACTGTCATTCTCCTTGAATCTAGGTTGAATGAGTCATGTTCATTCCCGGGGCCTGGAGAACAGAGCACAGAGCAGAGCACATATTACCTGAGTAGGCTCTTTCTGTACCTGACAGCCTGCTCAGCCATGTCACATGCCCAAGACATGCCAGGGCATGGGCATTCACATGCTCTCACTCTATATCTTTAACATCACAAATAGTTTGGGCCAATGGGCAATAGGACCGGGTGTCAGGTTTTGAAATCAAAAGCCACATGAGTGTGAACATTGCCAGGTTTCGACTATGGGAGTTTTACACCCAGTGCTTTAACCTAAAAACCAACAGCTTGGCCCCGGGCAAAGACTGCAATTAATTTATTATAAGTATGGAGCGGCAGGTAGCCTAGGGTGGCAGGTAGCCTAGGTAGCCTTTTGGGGCGGCAGGTAGCCTAGTGGTTAGAGCATTGGGCCAGTAACCAAAAGGTTGCGAGAATATATCCCAGAGCTGACAAGGTCAAAATCTGTCATTCTGTCCCTGAACAAGGCAGTTAACCCACTGTTCCTAGGCTGTCGTTGTAAATACAAATTTGTTCTTAACTGACTTGCCTAGTTAAATAAAGGTTAAATCAAATTTTAAAAAATGTAAGTGTTTGTTGTAAAGACAATATTTGGCTTCTCAGATGATACCATGGCTTTTCTTCCAGTTTGTTCCTTCACCCAACGGCATTAGCTACCATACTGTAGAGTACCAAGACCACACACAGGATGCTCATTTGAGTGTCTTAACAAAAAGATAAATACTGTATAAAAAAATTGCTATTAACAATTGTAATGTTAAAAAGCTCTTTTCAGTGAATGATCAGTCTCTTGAGATTCTTGTGAATAATAGAAAGGCAATGACACACACATCTGATAAAATAGACATCCCAGAGTCTCTGTTGTGGATAAGGGCCTTGCTTTGTCCCACGACACTCAACATGACAATGGCAACCCCATTGACAACTGAGTATATGCATTGGTTTCACGGGGAACCGTATTAAACTAGTGAGGTGTTTGTCGACAAGGGTATGTAGAGTACTTATACTTACACCTGGTAGTCATTAGAATGGTCATGAGTATCACTGCAATAAACCCCACTGACTGTGATATATTGAATTTCTGTCACAACATCCCTTCAACACAGACAATTGAATGGAAATTACAATGGAAATGCAGATGAAGAACATAGGCTAAATATTTGAACATCTATTTTAAATGCCTCATCCAGTCATTGCGCTAACACTAGTTAGCAATTGCGCTAATTCACGTTAGCAACTTCCTTCAAACTGCAAGCACATACATAAAAATTGTATCCACAAGTTAATCTGAATCTGGGGATGTAGATAAAGGGCCTCATTGCCAAAATCCCAAACTATCCCTTTTCTATCCATGTTGCTCTCAGCTCAGTGGGCTAAGGAAATAATTGTGGGTGACAATGCCAGAAAGTCTATGTCCAATGATCATAATATTAGCATGTGGTACACTATCCACAAAGGTTTCAGCTTAGTCAGGTCAAGTGTGAATGGGTAACAGTTAGGGTAAAGCAGACAGAGAACAACCGAACCTGCAGCTATCACGGAGTCTCTCTGGGCGTCTGCCTATTAGCAGCCCAAAGGCTACCATGGCAACCTGCAGGATTATAGGATGGACCGGTTCCACCTGTTTGGTTCAGGAGCAGTGCCACAAGTCTGCTCTGATGAACTACCCAGGATTATTCTGTCAACTGTCAATATGAGTTTGTTTTATCCAGCAAGAGAGAGCCATTAATAGTGTACTTACAGCGCCTTCAGAACGTTTAATAGTGTACTTACAGCGCCTTCAGAACGTTTAATAGTGTACTTACAGCGCCTTCAGAACGTTTAATAGTGTACTTACAGCGCCTTCAGAACGTTTAATAGTGTACTTACAGCGCCTTCAGAACGTTTAATAGTGTACTTACAGCGCCTTCAGAACGTTTAATAGTGTACTTACAGCGCCTTCAGAACGTTTAATAGTGTACTTACAGCGCCTTCAGAACGTTTAATAGTGTACTTACAGCGCCTTCAGAACGTTTAATAGTGTACTTACAGCGCCTTCAGAACGTTTAATAGTGTACTTACAGCGCCTTCAGAGCGTTTAATAGTGTACTTACAGCGCCTTCAGAACGTTTAATAGTGTACTTACAGCGCCTTCAGAACGTTTAATAGTGTACTTACAGCGCCTTCAGAACGTTTAATAGTGTACTTACAGCGCCTTCAGAGCGTTTAATAGTGTACTTACAGCGCCTTCAGAACGTTTAATAGTGTACTTACAGCGCCTTCAGAACGTTTAATAGTGTACTTACAGCGCCTTCAGAACGTTTAATAGTGTACTTACAGCGCCTTCAGAACGTTTAATAGTGTACTTACAGCGCCTTCAGAACGTTTAATAGTGTACTTACAGCGCCTTCAGAACGTTTAATAGTGTACTTACAGCGCCTTCAGAACGTTTAATAGTGTACTTACAGCGCCTTCAGAACGTTTAATAGAGTACTTACAGCGCCTTCAGAGCGTTTAATAGTGTATTTACAGCGCTTTCAGAACGTTTAATAGTGTACTTACAGCGCCTTCAGAACGTTTAATAGTGTACTTACAGCGCCTTCAGAATGTTTAATAGTGTACTTACAGCGCCTTCAGAACGTTTAATAGTGTACTTACAGCGCCTTCAGAACGTTTAATAGTGTACTTACAGCGCCTTCAGAATGTTTAATAGTGTACTTACAGCGCCTTCAGAACGTTTAATAGTGTACTTACAGCGCCTTCAGAACGTTTAATAGTGTACTTACAGCGCCTTCAGAATGTTTAATAGTGTACTTACAGCGCCTTCAGAACGTTTAATAGTGTACTTACAGCGCCTTCAGAACGTTTAATAGTGTACTTACAGCGCCTTCAGAATGTTTAATAGTGTACTTACAGCGCCTTCAGAACGTTTAATAGTGTACTTACAGCGCCTTCAGAACGTTTAATAGTGTACTTACAGCGCCTTCAGAACGTTTAATAGTGTACTTACAGCGCCTTCAGAACGTTTAATAGTGTACTTACAGCGCCTTCAGAACGTTTAATAGTGTACTTACAGCGCCTTCAGAACGTTTAATAGTGTACTTACAGCGCCTTCAGAACGTTTAATAGAGTACTTACAGCGCCTTCAGAACGTTTAATAGTGTACTTACAGCGCCTTCAGAACGTTTAATAGTGTACTTACAGCGCCTTCAGAACGTTTAATAGAGTACTTACAGTGCCTTCAGAACGTTTAATAGTGTACTTACAGCGCCTTCAGAATGTTTAATAGTGTACTTACAGCGCCTTCAGAACGTTTAATAGTGTACTTACAGCACTTTCAGAACGTTTAATAGTGTACTTACAGTGCCTTCAGAACGTTTAATAGTGTACTTACAGCGCCTTCAGAACGTTTAATAGTGTACTTACAGCGCCTTCAGAACGTTTAATAGAGTACTTACAGCGCCTTCAGAGCGTTTAATAGTGTACTTACAGCGCCTTCAGAGCGTTTAATAGTGTACTTACAGCACTTTCAGAACGTTTAATAGTGTACTTACAGTGCCTTCAGAACGTTTAATAGTGTACTTACAGCGCCTTCAGAATGTTTAATAGTGTACTTACAGCGCCTTCAGAACGTTTAATAGTGTACTTACAGCGCCTTCAGAACGTTTAATAGTGTACTTACAGCGCCTTCAGAACGTTTAATAGTGTACTTACAGCGCCTTCAGAACGCTTAATAGTGTACTTACAGCGCCTTCAGAACGTTTAATAGTGTACTTACAGCGCCTTCCGAACGTTTAATAGTGTACTTACAGTGCCTTCAGAACATTTAAGTGTACTTACAGTGCCTTCAGAACATTTAATAGTGTACTTACAGCGCCTTCAGAACGTTTAATAGTGTACTTACAGTGCCTTCAGAGCGTTTAATAGTGTACTTACAGTGCCTTCAGAAGGTTTTCATACCCCTTGACTTATTTCACATGTTGTTGTGTTACAGCCTGATTTCGAAATGGATAACATTTATTTAATTTTCTCACCCATCTATACACAATACCCCATAATGACAATGTGAAAACATGTTTTTAGAAATATTTGCAAATGTATTGAAAATTAAATACAGAAATATTTGATTTACATAAGTATTCAGACCCATGAGTCAATACCTGTTAGAATCCTCTTTGGCAGCAATTACATCTGTGAGTCTTAAGAGTTTTGCACACCTGGATTGTACAATATTTGTACTTGCCATAGATTTTCAAGCTTATTTAAGTAAAAACTGTAACTAGGCCAATCAGGAACATTCAATGTCGTCTTGGCAAGAAACTCCAGTGTATATTTGGCCTTTTGTTTTAGGTTCTCCTGCTGAAAGGTGAATTTGTTTGTTGGAAAGCAGACTGAACCAGGTTTTCATTTAGGATTTTGCCTGTGCTTAGCTCAATTTTTTTTTTTTAAACCTCCCTTGCGGAAGACAAGCATACCCATAACAAGATGCAGCCATCACCTTGCTTGAAAATATTAAGAGTGGTACAAGGTGATGTGTTGTGTTGATTTCCCCCAAACATGACGCTTTGTATTCTGGACATAAGGTTAATTTCTTTGCCACATTTTTTGCAGTATTACATACTGACCAGACCAGACACGTCGCGTTCGCGAGCGTTGCAAAATAAATTTACACATACATGTTATTCAACCATTGCGCGAGAGTCTGTGTGGCAAGGCGCTAAAATAGAAGAAGTCCTGCCTCTCAAATCTCCTCATTGGTTTTTAGGAGCATATACCCACGTGGGGGATTGAAAGATTAACTGACGTCCACACTCCAGTCGGTTGTAGTAATGCACCATAAAGTTGATTGCCAACCGCCATATGAAGTCCAAAGAAGAAAAAGAAGCGAGTAGAGATGATGAGAAACTAATTCGGTTTACAGTTTTATCTGTGGATTAATTGTTGGAGTAGAGGACCTTGTGCATTTCAGGTAAAATAACAACCCATGTTCATATCCCAGGACAAATTACATCCCAGGACAAATTAGCTAGCAACAACAAGCTAGCTAGCTAAATTGCCATAAATGTTTAATGGTTTTCGAACGGTCTGTGGTTCAGAGTTTGTTTTGATATTTCAACATGTGTGTCCTGGTCATGTCTGGTGTGGGGGTATAAAATCAACATTCGCACGCGCGCGAGTGTTTTGGTCAGCATGTTACTTTAGTGCCGTATTGCAAACAGGATGCATGCTTTGGAATATTTTTTATTCTGTATAGGCTTCCTTCTTTTCACACTGTCATTTTGGTTAGTATTGTGGAGTAACTACAATTTTGTTGATCCATCCTCAAATTTCTCCTATCCCAGCCATTAAACTCTGTAACTGTAAAGTCACCATTGGCCTTATGGTGAAATCCCTGACCAGTTTCCTTCCTCTCCGGCAACTGAGTTAGGAAGGACACTTGTATCTTTGTAGTGACTGGGTGTATTGATACACCATCCAAAGTGAACTTAATAACAGCACCATGCTCAAAGGAATATTCACTGTCTACTTATTTTCATGTTTTACCCATCTACCAATAGGTACCCTTCTTTGTGAGGCATTGAAAAACCTCCCTGGTCTTTGTGGTTGAATCTGTATTTGAAATTCACTGCTCGACTGAGGGACCTTACAGATAATTGTATGTGTGGGCTACAGAGATGAGATAGTCATAAAAAAACAAGTTAAACACTATTATTGAACACATAGTGAGTCCATGCAACTTATTATGTGAGTTGTTAAGCACATTTTTATTCCTGAACTTATTTAGGCTTGCCATAACAAAAGGGCTAAATACTTTTTGACTCAAGACATTTCAGCTTTTCATTTTTTATTAATTTGTAAAAATGTCTAAAAATATAATTCCACTTTGACATTATGGGGTATTGTGTGTAGACCAGTGTCACAACATCTCAATATAATACATTTTGAATTCAGGCTGTAACACAACAAAATGTAGAAAAAGTCAACGGGTGAGAATACTTTCTGGAGGCTCTGTAGGGAATGTACAAAATAAAGAGCAAGGATATTACATAATGTCTATAGCCAAAGTTAATTGATTGTATCCAGACAACTGCAACACATTAGCTAATATCGAACTAAATGAACCTTCTGACTACCATTTCTAAACAATCATTCAGTAACACTAGTTTTTTTTAAATGGACATAGAGAGGATATCTCGTCAGTAGGCCTGGTGTGTGTTTTATAGCTCTTCGGTTTCCATTATTAGAAAGCCCTATCATTACAAATTGGTTTCTCTTTTGAGAAAAACAACTGAAAATGTACACCTTTTTCAGTACTGTAATATAATGCACAGTGCAGTGCAGCTGTAGAAACACACTCTCCTCAACCTCCAGGGCAATAACTGATAACCATCACACCAACCATCTCAGTTGCTACAGATGGGTCCGTTTTCAACTAGTAGCTGGCTTGTTCCATGAATAGATTACATTTTGCATCCCTTTTCAGTAGAAAACATGTTTTCTATGAAGTTGAACATGTGCTCTTTGTGACAGAATGTTAAAATTAGGAGAACATTTATATGTTTTACCAAGTAACACTACCCAAAATCAGTAGTGGCCGCTGATTGGCTGAATACCGGGCTTGAGGTGGTTGGAGTTGTCAACAAAGCACCATGACAGAAATATGATCGCAAGTTTTCAAACTACTGGTAGTTTCTTTGAGAAAATATATAAAGCGATCTGTACATTTGAACAACAGCATAAATACGCCTATTTCACTTTTCATGTCAAAAACCGATGGCCACTGCTGCACATGCAGCCACTGTTTTGAGCAGATTAGATTAAACTATTTAGAATGAGCAGCCAGCTCACGAATGAACGAGTGCACCAGGGAGAACGCAACAAGCATGCATACGCAATAAGTGAAAACATATTATCTAACTGGGGATAGCTAGTTAACATAATGTCACAAAGCATGATGCACTAGCCAATTAACTTTCTCCTGAGTTAGTCAGATATTAGTTTAGAAAGACTTGAAATTGGCATGGGAGCGAACTGGCTAGCAAGCTGCTTGTCAAAGATAACTAGATAATTTGACCCCCCAAAAAATCGACCAAACTATTTCTCAATGTTCCCAACAATTACTGTAGCAGGCTAATTCATTTGATGATGCTTTGTGATACACACACTTTTATACTGTTTTAGTCCACATAACATGTCGCCCTGTCACCTACAGTAGAACATGATGAACACCATGGAAAATAATACAACTGGTCATGCTTTTTTTGTCCTACTAGATCTGCAATGAAAAGGTTCTAGTGTATCTCTCTGTCCTTAGACTCTTGTTGGATGTAGTTGTCCTAAGCTCCCATGACTGTTATGATAATTTATTTACAATTTACTTTTTGTTTTAGCACCATCTGTACATGATAGAGTAGATCTAGTCTCACATGTGGAAGTAAGCCGTTTGGCATGAGAGACTCATTGGAGGGAGGAGATTAGAGCAGACCCCGAAGTTCTGACTGAACGGACGCACATTTGAGCATCTCAGAATTGCCCATTTACTTTGTGCTGTTATAATTTATACTTTGAAATCCTGTGATTTATTGGCAGTTTCACCTCATAGCAAATAGCTGGCAACACAATCCAAGCAATCTATGCACGGCTATGTGCCCACAGAGGCAGATCTGCTGCTGCTGGCAGTCACTGAGGGGCAGAGTAGTAAGTAACAGAACAGCTTGTTTTGAACAATAGCTTATAACAGGAAACTGTACACATTTACAACAACTTTATGAGCATTTTAAAGATAATCCATGAATTATGGAATATATACAGTTAAAGTCGGAAGTTTACATACACTTAGGTTGGAGTCATTAAAACTCGTTTTTCAACCGCTCCACAAATCTCTTGTTAACAAACTATAGTTTTGGCAAGTCAGTTAGGACATCTACTTTGTGCATGACACAAGTAATTTTTCCAACAATTGTTTACAGACAGATTATTTCACTTATCATTCACTGTATCACAATTCCAGTGGGTCAGAAGTTTACATACACTAAATTGATTGTGCCTTTAAACAGCTTGGAAAATTCAAGAAAATTATGTCATGGCTTTAGAAGCTTCTGATAGGCTAATTGACATCATTTGAGTCAATTGGAGGTGTACCTGTGGATGTATTTCAAGGCCAACCTTCAAACTCAGTGACTCTTTGCTTGACACCATGGGAAAATCAAAAGAAATCAGCCAAGACCTCAGAAAAAAAATTGTAGACCTCCACAAGTCTTGTTCATCCTTGGGAGCAATTTCCAAATGCCCGAAGGTACCACGTTCATCTGTACAAACAATAGTACGCAAGTATAAACAACATGGGACCACGCAGCCGTCATACCGCTCAGGAAGGAGACGTGTTCGGTCTCCTAGAGATTAACGTTTTTTGGTGTGAAAAGTGGAAATCAATCCCAGAACAACAGCAAAGAACCTTGTAAAGATATGGGAGGAAACAGGTACAATATATATCCAGAGTTAAACGAGTCCTATATCGACATAACCTGAAAGGCCGCTCAGCAAGGAAGAAGCCACTAATCCAAAACCACCATAAAAAAGCCAGACTATTGTTTGCAACTGCACGTGGGAACAAAGATCAAACTTTTTGGAGCAATGTCCTCTGGTCTGATGAAACAAAAATAGAACTGTTTGGCCATAATGACCATCGTCATGTTTGGAGGAAAAAGGGGGAGGCTTGCAAGCCGAAGAACCACATCCCAACCGTGAAGCACGTGGGTGGTAGCATCATGTTGTGGGGGTGCTTTGCTGCAGGAGGGACTGGTGCACTTCACAAAATAGATGGCATCATGAGGATGGAAAATTATGAGATGTTGCTTCAATATATCCACAAGACATCAATCAGGAAGTTGAAGCTTGGTCGCAAATGGGTCTTTCAAATGGAGAATGACCCCAAACATATTTCCAAAGTTGTGGCAAAATGGATTAAGGACAACAAAGTCAAGGTATTGGAGTGGCCATTACAAAGCCCTGACCTCAATCCTATAGAACATTTGTGGACAGAACTGAAAAGGCGTGTGCGAGCAAGGAGGCCTACAAACCTGACTCAGTTTCACCAGCTCTGTCAGGAGGAATGGGCCAAAATTCACCCAACTTATTGTGGGAAGCTACCCGAAACATTTGACCCAAGTTAAACAATTTAGGTAATGCTACCAAATACTAATTGAGTGTATGTAAACTTCTGAACCACTGGGAATGTGATGAAATAAATAAAAGCTGAAATAAATCATTCTCTCTACTTTTATTCTGACATTTCACATTCTTAAAATAAAGTGGTGATCTTCACTGACCTAAGACAGGGATTTTTTACTAGGATTACATTTCAGGAATTGTGGAAAAACTGAGTTTACATGTATTTGGCTAAGGTGTATGTAAACTTCTGACTTCAACTGTATACAGTACCAGTCAAAAGTTTGGACACACCTACTCATTCAAGGGTTTTTCTTTGTTTTTACTATTTTCTACATTGTAGAATAGTAGTGAAGATATCAAAACTATGAAATAGCACATATGGAATCATGTAGTAACCAAAAAAGTGTTAAACAAATATTTTTGAATTTAGATTCTTAAAAGTAGCCACCCTTTGCCTTGATGACAGCGTTTCACACTCTTGGCATTCTCTCAACCAGCTTCATTAGGAATGCTTTTCCAACAGTCTTGAAGGTGTTCCCACATATGCTGAGCACTTGTTGGCTGCTTTTCCTTCACTCTGCGGTCAAACTTATCCCAAACCATCTCAATTGGGTTGAGGTCGGGTGATTGTGGAGGCCAGGCCATCTGATGCAGCACTCCATCACTCTCCTTGGTCAAATAGCCCTTACACAGCCTGGAGGTGTGTTTTGTGTCCTGTTGAAAATCAAATGATAGTCCCACTAAGCGCTAACCAGATGGGATGGAGTATCGCTGCAGAATGCTGTGGTAGCCATGCTGGTTAAGTGTGCCTTGAATTCTAAATAAATCCCTGACAGTGTCACCAGTAAAGCACCTCCACACCATCACACCTTCTCCATGCTTCATGGTCGGAACCACACATGCGGAGATCATCCGCTCACCTGCTCTTTATCTCAGAAAGACACGGCGGTTGGAACCAAAAATCTCAAATTTGGACTTATCAGACCAAAGGACAGATTTCCACCGGTCTGTTTCTTGGACAAAGCAAGTCTCTTCTCATTATTGGTGTCCTTTAGTAGTGGTGTCCTTTAGCAATTCGGCCATGGAGGCCTGATTCACGCAGTCTCCTCTGAACAGTCGATGTTGAGATGTGTCTGTTACTTGTACTCTGGTGAGCATTTATTTGGGCTACAATCTGAGGCTGGTAACTCTAATGAACTTATCCTCTGCGGCAGAGGTATCTCTGGGTCTTCGTTTCCTGTGGCGGTCAACATGAGAGCCTATTTCATCATAGAGCTTGATGAAACTTTCAAAGTTATTGACATTTTATGGATTGACAGCTCTTCATGTCTTAAAGTAATGACAGACTGTCATTTCTCTTTGCTTATTTGATCTGTTCTTGTTATAATATGGACATGAACTTTTACCAAATAGGGCTATCTTCTGTATACCACCGCTACCTTGTCACAACACAACTGATTGGCTCAAATGCATTAAGAAGGAAAGAAATTCCACAAATTTACTTTTAACAAGGCACACCTGGTAATTGAAATGCATTCCAGGTTACCACCTCATGAAGCTGGTTGAGAGAATGCCAAGAGTGTGCAAAGCTGTCATCAAGGCAGTGGGTGGCTACTTTGAAGAATCTCAAATATAAAATCTATTTAGATTTGTTTAACACTTTTTTGGTTACCACATGATTCCCTATGTGTTATTTCATAGTTCTGAAGTATTCACTATTATTCTACAATGTAGAAAATAGTAAAAATAAAGAAAAGCTCTTGAATGAGTAGGTGTGTCCAAACTTTTGACTGGTACTGTATTTAGTTTTTTATAAAAACAATTTCCCTTTTTTTCCTTTTTTTTCCAGTCACAAGTGGGGCACCACCCTTAACACCCTAATGGTGGGCCACTGCTGTCCAAAATGTACTCTAGTCATGGAATGACCCAGCTACTGTATTTTAAGGATACTTATATTTTAGAACTATCCATGACAATAACACAAAATGGAACATTGTTGTTGTGCTGTGTGAGTTTTCTAAGGAAAGTGCCAAGTCTGCAGACAGACAAAAAGCTACTTGTTTAGATCCAGGTGTTATCTTTAGCGTCATAAGTGTTTTTTCCTGATGTATTTCAGTGTTTCCAACTGAAATCAGTGCAGTATTTTCATGGAGTCAAGAGGCCTAAGCAGAAAAAGAAAGTGGCTGAAGTGTCAAAAGCCAGATAGAGCATTGCATTTTAGCAGAGACTTCAGTTAGTGACACAATCTTTCTTTTGCGTGACTAAATTATTACTGCAGCAGTAGAATATGAAAAGCTGTAGAACAGATAGGAGAACAAATAATGTTTTTTCCAGGTATTTCCCCCATTGTTAGTAAGTAGGAGAGGAAGGAGACCTGAAACAGGTCCTATTGGGCTGTCTTTTTGACCCCAGACAGATGCAGACACACAGAGAGACGGTTTTGTGTCCCCAGACAACGGTTCATACAGAGCCGGCAAGGGCAATTACATCCCAGGACAAAGGACCCAAGAGGGGGATGAGTGACTGAGAACAGGACCCTGGCTGGGTCAGGGGCCACCAGGAGCCAGTGAAAGCAGCAGAATGTAAAACTCTGTGGAAAGAGATGGACATCCCTGCAAAATAACTGTGCAAAGAGACAGTGAAGGCCAAGTCAGCTTCAGTATCATTATATTGCCATACACCTCCACTCAACCTTCTCCACTCAAAATCCCAGAAATGTTCAATACGCACAAAAAGCTTATTTCTCTCAAATTGTGTGCACACATTTGTTTACATTCCTGTTAGTGAGCATTTCTCATATGCCAAGATAATCCATCTACATGACAGGTGTGGCATATCAAGAAACGGATTAAACAGCATGATCGTTACACAGGTGCACCTTGTCCTGGGGACAATAAAAGGCCATTCTAAAATGTGCAGTTTTGTCACACAACACAATGCCGCAGATGTCTCAAGTTTTGAGGGAGCGTGCAATTGGCATGCTGACTCCAGGAATGTCCGCCAAAGCTGTTGGCAGAGAATTTAATGTTAATTTCTCTTCCATAAACTGCCTCCAATGTCGTTTTAGAGAATTTGGCAGTACGTCTAACCAGATTCACAACCGCAGACCACGTGTAACCATGACAGCCCAGGACCTCCACATCTGGCTTCTTCACCTGCGGGATCATCTGACGGGGGTGCTGAGGAGAATTTCTGTCTGTAATAAAGCCATTTTGATTGGCTGGGCTTGGCTCCCCAGTGGGTGGGCCTGGCTGCCAAGTGGGTGGGCCCAAGCCTTCCAAGGCCCATCCATGGCTGCACCCCTGCCCAGTCATGTGAAATCCATAGATTAGGGCCTAATGAATTCATTTCAATTGACGGATTTCCTTATATGAACTGTAACTCAGTAAAATCTTTTAAATTATTGCATGTTGCGTTTATATTTTTGTTCAGTATAGATAGTTAGGGGTTTGATAAACAAAAATATGAAATGTACTAGATGTTCACAGAAAGCCAGCAGGTTCCAGCACAGTCCACACAACAGACTATTTAACAAAGCAGGCGTGTGCGCTCAGGAAGAGCTGAATTACTGATTACCAAGTCAGCCAACCGGCCACTTCCCAGCCAGTGTTATTGCTTTTCTTTTCCCATGATTATTCCAAGATTCTGTATTTGTTCCTACTTCCTCTCTCCTTGACCAATGGCCTCACCTCCTTTGATATATCAGAAAAGGTAGCGCTTCAATGTGGCTTTTTCATGTCATGCAAAGCAGCGTATTTATATTAGATAGCGTGGGTTTTCCCTCTGCTTCTGTGATGGAGGATAATTACTAGTGACTGGAGTCACCAGATTAGATTGTAATTGATTTGTCAAAGTGCCTGAGTGAAACTACAGGAAGACAAACAGAACAGTGGGAAAAGAGGGGGAAGAAGAAGAAATACAGACTACAGCGTGTCCCAACCACTTCTAGGTTTTTATTATCATGCATCAAAGAGAGAAAAGAAGGATGTAGGATGACCAACACAACACACCATGATGAAAGGCCCAACAACATTTTAAATATGTTCAAATTAAAATATATTTGAAAAGGTTTCCGAAGCAAAACAGGACAACAATCAGTAAAAATCTCTAATTGTGTGCTCTGTCCTGAGATTGTTGTGATATGGGGTATCTAGGCAGGCTGCTCTGCTTTGTCCACACACACAAACACACACACACAATAACACACGAACACACACCAGTAACCTGTGTCTGTTTCTCTCATTCTAGCAGACAGGTCTGTTGGCTCCTGGTTGGGACATTTAACCAGTCATGTGGTGATTGAGATCTCGTCTCAAGTCTTTTCTCCTCTGGCCTTTGTTATTGTCAAGTCTCCTTCAGGAGACAGAGAAGAGAAGCCTTCTAGGCTTGTTCAGACAGATAACATGGTCAGCAGGCTAAGAGAAGATTGAACAGGAAAGCGGGCAGTGATGGTGGGCACAAATATTTACTTGGTCACACGAACACACTTTTGTCCAAAGAGAGAGGTGTCTCTCCATTGTCCATGGATGGGGTAGAAAGAGTGATATGGCTGCCATGGACTGTACAGTAACCTTAACTACTGCTGTACGGGAATCAACCTCCATATTGCTGAGACAGTGTGATATTTGATTTGATTTTGAACAGACATGGTCCATCTGTCTTAGTTTGTGATGACTGACAGTCATGTGGTAGAGAGGGTGAACTAATTACAGGGCAGAATGTTGAGTGATTCAAAAAGAAAAGGTAGTCATCATCAATCAGAGAAGACGTGGAGTAGATTCTGCAGAATGTATGTGACTAAACCACAAAATATTTGATAAAGCCACAATGTGTAATCTTGACAGTTGTCTTTGAGTGTGAAACAGCTCTACAGTGCATTCAGAAAGTATTCAGACCCCTTGACTTTTTCCACATTTTGTTATGTTACAGCCTTATTCTAAAATGGATTTTTTTAAATCTACACAAAATACCCCATAATGACAAACCAAAAACAGGTTTTTAGAAATGCTTGCAAATTTATAAAAAATATAAATTGAAATATTACATTTACATAAGCATTCAGACCCTTTACTCTTTGTTGAAGGACCTTTGGTACTGATTACAGCCTCGATTCTTCTTGGGTAGGACGCTACAAGCTTGGCACACCCGTACTTGGGGAGTTTATCCCATTCTTCTCTGCAGATCCTATCAAGCTCTGTCAGGTTTGATGGTATGTGTCACTGCACAGCTATTTTCAGGTCTCTCCAGAGATGTTCCATAGGGTTCAAGTCTGGGCTCTGGCTGGGCCACTCAAGGACATTCAGAGATTTGTCCCGAAGCCACTCTTGCGTTGTCTTGGTTGTGTGCTTAGGATCGTTGTCCTGTTGGAAGGTGAACCTTCGCCCCAGTGTGAGGTCCTGAGCGCTCTGGAGCAGGTTTTCATCAAGGATCTCTCAGTACATTGCTCTGTTCATCTTTGCCTCGATCCTGACTAAAAATGAAAAACAATCCCCACAGCATGATTCTGCCACCACCATGCTTCACTGTCGGGATGGTGCCAGGTTTCCTCCAGTTCGTGACGCTTGGCATTCAGGACAAACAGTTCAATCTTGGTTTCATCAGACCAGAGAATCGTATTTCGCATGGTCTGAGAGTCCTTTAGGTGCCTTTTGGCAAACTCCAAGAGGGCTCTCATGTGCCTTCTACGGACGAGTGGCTTCCGTCTAGCCACTCTACCATAAAGGCTTGATTGGTGGAGTGCTGCAGAGATGGTTGTCCTTCTGGAAAGTTCTCCCATCTACACAGAGGAACTCTGGAGCTCTGTCAGAGTGACCATCGGGTTCTTGGTCACCTCCCTGACCAAGGCCCTTATCCTCCAATTGCTCAGTTGAGTCTCCAGCAAGAGTCTTGGTTGTTCCAAACTTCTTCCATTTAAGAATGATGGGGGCCATTGTATACTTCTTCAATGCTGGAAACATTTTTTGTGCCTCGACACAATCCTGTTTCGGAGCTCTACCGACAATTCCTTCGACCTCATGGCTTGGTTTTTGCTCCACATGCACTGTCAACTGTGGGACCTTACATACTGTAGACAGGTGTGTGCCTTTCCAAATCATGTCCAATCAATTGAATTTACCACAAGTGGACTCCAATCAAGTTGTGGAAAGATCTCAAGAATGATCAATGGAAACAGGATGCACCTGAGTCTCATAGCATTGGGTCTGAATACTTATGTAAATAAGATATTTCAGATTTTTATTTTTAATACACTTACAACAACAAAAAAATGTTTAACTGTTTTTGCTTTGTCATAATGGGATATTGTGTGTAGATTGGCGAGGAAAAACATTTATTTGATCCATTTTAGAATAAGGCTGTAACGTAACAAAATGTGGCAAAAGACAAGCGGTCTGAACACTTTCCGAATGCACTGTTCTTGCCATTTGAATTTAATTAATGCTATGATGCCTTTCTTTAAATCATATTTGTAAAACACATTGATCAGCAACAGATCCTGCATGATTAAAGAACCTTTTCACATATATTCATTAGTAGAAACATTACATCCATTCAATTTTCCAAATCTGGTCAAAATAAATGCATCATATACAAAGCCCATTGAAACTGTGCTTTGTGGTGTGAATGCAAAAACGCCAGTGTGTGGTGTGAATGCAGACTAGTCTGCAAAAAAATATTTATCTTTGGACATTAACCCATTTGTGTAAACAGTATGTATACTGTACATGTATGACCATATCATGGGTGTGGACCACTCACTGGCGCTTTTGTAAACTCAATAAAACGTCAACTACTTCCGAGTGCTGAAAGATCTGATTGAATGGTTGTTTGTCCATATTTTACAAATGTTTGCATTTAACTTTTTGTTTTTAGAGGCAAAAATATTTGTCTAGAGTATCTGTTTGTCAACTCCGTTAGTGGCTTGTCAATGCTATTACTGATGGCTAACCTCCATAAGATGTTTTTGGTCAAAATTCTGAAAAAAAGATTGTAATTACTGTTCTGCAACATATGCTTAAACGTTGAAGTATTTGCTATGCTAGACCTAATGGATAATGTTCGCTTTCTACATATTGTTTGTGTGTTCTAAATCTGGCAGGCCCCGGCGAAACTGCGCTATGCCACTGGGACCACAGCTGTGTGGAAACAAATCAGACTTTTCCACAACCTCTGTTATGTTATTTTGCAAGCTAAAATGTATAATCACAATAATAGGTCATTGTGAGATATGGTTTATGTTATTGAATAATTACAGTCCATAGAGAACAAGACGAGTTCTGTGTTGAGCTGCTTGCTAAATAACAAATGAAGTCCCATCATAGATTTCCTTGTGAGTAAAATGAAATGTATCCAAGAAGGTAGGCCATGGCACTGTCTGCCAAACTGAAATCTTCTTGTTTAGAAAACAGGAGGAGACTTACTCTCTTAGAACACGGAGAAATACAGAAGGAGAAACGTGACCAGCCATTCTTCTCTTCATTTCTATTTGTTCTAGATGTCTTGGGCTGATATTGTATTTGATCATACAAGTTAGGAATTAGCTTTCTATTTTTGTTCATTTACATCTAGAAATAAACCCTTTAGAATAGGCTGGTAGAAGTTATATCATGAACATCATCAACATTTGGTTTCGTTTTGGTTGATATTGAGCCGAAACACAAAAACGGTTATCTGCTGGTCATGACATGGTTGAGTCTGTATGACACCGTAAAAAATAAAGCACGTGGAGCGCATGTGTAGTAGGCGCGCAGAAGAGTGAAAGTGAAGGAAAAAAGTCCCGTTTTTCCTCAGGAAACTAACTCCATTTCCACTTGGCTCCAGACACAACCGTTACTCCGGAATCTGATTTGCGTAGGACATTTAAAAATAACGGGGTATAAAGGCATGGTCACACATAGGAGGAATTGGGCAGTCCACTCCACACATGAGCTCTAGATAGGTTATGGGTCTCTGGTTTAAAGATGATTCACACATATCTCTAACTCATAATGTTTTATTTAAATTAGAAACTCCTTATTGTATGTTTAATGTAGTCTATTTAAAATATATATATAGCGTGATGGTGCATGGCACTTGAACCACAATTTTAGCTGTTCAACAAAAGTGTCATATATCTTTTATGCAGCTGGTCACATGTTGAACATAAGACACTATTTGTTTAATTTCTCTTTAAACTGTTTATTTCCAGGTTAAAAAAAACATTATGCGATTCTTTATTATATTTATACAAATACCTAACATATTTGTACAATTCAACCTTGTCATCAGGGTGGCATGCCTCGCAGGAGATGTTTTAACCACCTGTAATGCTCTATGCGCCAAGCACCTTGATGTGCATGTTAATCAAGCCAACGAATGGGCTTGTTTACGTAAAGGTCATTAACACACGTGTACACTAACAGCTTTGTCTACCGTCAAGATTAACACATTGTTTCGATGGCCCTGTTAATGGCACAAGTTCACACATTTCTTAAATGTTAAACAACTAGTGGATCACGTTGAGACAAATTAATGGTATTAGGCCTAGCCATAGATTATCAAATCGTTGCAAGAAAATAAGGTCTGTCACAGAGGGGTGAATCGAAACTCTAGAAGTAGCTGGATATTTAACTTTCAAAATAATGCATTCATCAGTTGTTCCACTTAACTCAATGAGGCCTAGGATTGCTTCTTTTAAAACACTTGAAATATGTATTTTTGAGTGGTCTAATTTAGAAGACCATACTGTCATATTGAAGTTTAGAAACGTTAGAAACATGATTTCAGATCAATTATATCAGATAAACCCTCAGATTATTGAACTAATTACATAGCAGGTTCGCACAGGGTGAGTGTCGCCCCCTTCGGTTATACATGATGGAATCTTATGAGGAGCGGTTGGGTTTGTTTTGGCAAGGTCTCAAAAATACTTGGTTTTGAGTGGGAAAGCAAAGGGAACAATGATTCAAACGAATATCAATAAATATACATGTAGGACACATCTCCTTATAATATATAATATGGTTAGAATAATATTCTACTAGAATCATATTAATACATGGTTATTACCTGATTATTATTATTGATTAATCATTTATTTGAAATATGAGTGAAGATTTGCAGCTGTACAAGTTGTACTTCACAAATCATAATGACAAAATAAACTTGGCTTTGTAAAAATGTAATATCATGACAGCTTTATCTGCAGTAAAACTTACTGAAAAGAATGAGTGTTATATGCCCCATACAACCTTTCTTATATTTAATTAAGCCCAACATGCTATGGCTTTTACTAAATTATATTTTTATATTTTGTAAGACTTTAAAAATGCATTTCGCTAATTCAGACACTGGCATTTGGTGACAATACAGGACATGTAAAATAGTAGTTAGCCTACCTCAACACTTCACCCTATTGGTCGACAGGTGAGACACCCCCGCAAAGTCCTCCCAGTACTGGGCTATAACAAGCTGGCCCTAGTCATCAGGACTTACATCGTTTGACTTGGATCGCAACCCATCGTATCGTTAGGTGTTTGGGGGTAAATCTGACGGTTTCGTTTGGCTTACTGAATTTGGACAGGGGTAAAAGGTTGAATATAATAACATTTTGCAATGGCTCTCGCTGATGCGATGCTGCAGTCGATTACTACGTTTTCCAGCAGTCCGACTATGGAGGAGAAGCAGTCTGCAATTTTCCATGTAAGTGTAATTTTGTCTATGTCATTTCTTCAGCTGAAATTTGCTGAACATTTTTATGTAATTTGGACGATATGTATAGCCTAGTACACAAATAAAAATATACAACTGTTTCGGAAAGAGGTTCTTGACTGAAACTATGTTTGAATGCCAATTTCGTTTTATTTGCATTATAGGACTGGAAAGTTGATGGTGTCCATACCAGCACAACAGGTGACGATTTGAAATCCCAGATCGAAGTGGAGTTCAGTATTGTTGAATCACCTGCGGTGACCAGAGATGAAGATGATCTGGGGAAATTCTTGGATTTAGAGTTCATTTTATCCAACACCATTGGATCTGAAAGTGGAACCAATAACAACTTATCTTCTCAGCAGGCATACTCCTACTCACTGCCTGAGTCCCCGGAAAGCTGCAGCACAGGGCATGACAGTGACGGCTCTCAATTTACACCCAACGCATACGGCACCAGCAATTTCAACACAAGTCCCGGACACAGTCTGGTAGCCGAGCTGCTGACCCCCGAGATGAACTATCATAGCGACTCACTGCTAGACTACAGCCTGAAACAGCCTGCCACGGACAGGCCGGAGTATACTGAACTGCGTGCCTTGAACGCAGCCACTGCCACTGCAGTGCACTTTCAACTGACTAACTCTCATCCCATGGGATATAAAATAAAGACAGAAAACACTGAGCAGTCGTGCATGATGGCAGGTGACTTCGTGGGGCACACGTATGAACAGAAACACATGCGTCCCATGCACACAGGGTTCGCGCACCATCAACATACCGCTCACGGGTTTGCATCTCACGACATGCAACAGAGTATGTCCCGAGACGGGATGGGACGCAAAGACTGTCACTTGGCAGAGATTAGCTCTCATCACCAGCATTCTCACATGGCACACCCGCAACAGTATGCCCCATATCCACCACAGTACGCCCATCACCAAGGTGAGCAACAGTACGGGATGTTTAGAGAGCCCATGCGGGTGCACCATCCGTCCATGCCGGGGGTGATATTGACACCACCATCATCGCCACTTTTGGAGTTCTACGCACCAGAAGACAGCAAACCCAAACGGGGCCGCAGGTCTTGGGCGAGAAAACGCACCGCGACGCACAGCTGTGAATTCCCTGGATGTGGGAAGACTTACACCAAGAGTTCCCACCTAAAGGCTCACATGCGAACACACACAGGTAATTATATTTTTAATTTTATATTTTTTTGTTGATATCTGCTATGATGTAAAAAAAAAAATGTTAGGCCCATTTTTCTATTGATTTCACCCACAAAATGTAGCCTAACTGTATTTTCTTTGTTATCCATAGGCGAGAAACCATACCATTGCAATTGGGAAGGCTGCGGGTGGAAATTCGCGAGGTCTGACGAGCTGACGCGTCATTATAGAAAGCACACGGGTCACAGGCCTTTCCAGTGCCACTTGTGCGAGAGGGCATTCTCGCGCTCCGATCACCTTGCGCTGCACATGAAGAGGCACATGTAAACAGAGAAAGTTGGATCTGACTTCCTACGTTCTATTTGTGTATCATGGCGCATGACATGACATGTAAATGCTTGTACATATTATCATTGTATTCTAAATTATGGTAGTACAGTATTTAATTAAGGAAAAGGAGAGCCTTTTGTGCTTGCTCTTCTATTTATGAGTGTTGGTGACTGCTGATGGTTGCTATTTTGGATTTTGAATTAAAACACTGAACAAGGGCAGGACCCAATATGTCTTTACATACTGTACATGTTAATGCCCATCTATCACTTATGCCTACTGCATCATTTTGATACTTTCACATCAGGTCAGGGTTTTTCCTTTTTTGTTGTTTATTATAAGAAACACCATTATTTTTTCTATGGTTTTCTATTGTTTTTACAATAAAATGATGTACATTTAAAAACGGATAGTTTTTTTCTATTTAATAGTTTGAATGCTTTTTATGCTTCTCAAAGTGCTCTTAACTAAATCAGGCACTAAACATTGCTTTTCAATGTTTTATACATTTTGTTTAAATAATTATGCTAAAGTTGTATGGAAATATTGTCCGAAAACTGTACTAGATATACTTGAAGTTCTGGGCAAAATATTTTAAAAAGTATACTTGTAAATGCAATGCATTTTTATTCTTGGACAGCATCAAATTGTTTTTTACTCTGTAAGAGCAATACCTCTTAATTCGGATACTTTAAACTGCATCAAAGCAAATATAGTTTTGTAAAATCACCAAGACAAAGTGTTAAAAGAGCTCTGTGTTTTATGAAAATAAAATGATATGGAAATATATAATTGTTTTTCCTTTTTCATTTAACATGAATAGTGTTCACATTACAGTATCCAACAAAGGTCTGGCCCAGAAATGGATCTAGTATGAGTTCTAACATCCTTTTTGTAATAGTAACATGTAACACTTTTATTGACGCTTCCTAAGACGTGGTGGCCTAAGGAAATACTACAGAATGTGGCCTATACCGTAGATCTAAATATGTATCATTTACACCACAGACAGATTTGCATAGGCATAAAAGTTGTACCAATGTAGTTGTCCCAGTTAGATTTGGGTATGTCATTTTAGGCGAAAATTGAAAAAAACGGTCCGATCCTTAACACATGGGTATTGTTTTCTATTTTTCTCACATATTTGAATTCAAAATGAGGAAACCAAAATATATGTGGCTCTTTAGACTGATATCTTACAATCTTAGAAAAATAAGTGCCATCTAGAACCTAAAACGGTTCTTCTGCTGTCCCCATAGGAAAACCCTTTGAAGAACCCTTTTTCGTTCCATGTAGAACCCTTTTGGGTTCCACGTAGAACCCTCTGTGGAAAGGGTTCTACATGCGACCCAAAAGAGTTGTACCTGAAAGCAAAAAGAGTTTTACTTGGAACCAAAAAGGGTTCACCTATGGGGACAGCCAAAGAACCCTTTTGGAACCCTTTTTTCTAAGAGTGTATTGTCAGTTGAGGGCAGGTTCACATTTTCTCTGAGTAATACTAATAATACTCTATTATACAGCATTTCACGCCAAAATGTTTGTACTTGTTGCCTCAAGACATAAGTCATAAGACACTTAATTTATTTTTTGAATGTCAGCCCCATAAAGTACACTGCAATTGACGTTAATTTCAGTCTATAATCCCTGTGCTCAAATTCTGAGCACAGGGATTATAAGAACGGCAGGTTGGAACCTACTTCCCTGCTTCAGAACCACCTATGTAATTTAAAATTATTGCAAAACCAAATGAAGAGACGCCATAGCAACAGTTACGACTATATTTATAGTAATACACTGTAAATGCGTGTATTTTTGGGTGCCACTATCATGATTGGCTGAACAGAAGGCAAATGTCGCCCTCTCGTGTTCATTGTTCCAACCTCCATTTATTAGGCTACATTTAAAGTGAAAAATGCTTTAAATTCTATCACCTACCTCACGAGGGCGGTCTTGCACCATTACACTGATATAACCAAGCAGTAATACCTCCAGAATTCAATTGAGCCAAGTCAAAGCAAGGATATCCCTTTTTCCTTGGTCTTAGTATTCATGAAATGGAGTATACTTGTTAACTTTAATTTACAAAATTACATTAGCTCACACTTATCTAAATAGAAATACAAACACATGTCCTGACAAAAACTGATGATCTACACTGTAATATTATTGCAATTATAATATGGTCTCTTTATTCACGATTCATTCAGGATTATCCATAATCATGGTTGCATCCACATTAATGTAGAAAGGTTTAGAAACATATCCTATTCTTTTTTTACAATAAAAGTCACTCCAAAATGACACAATGCATTATTTACCATTCATTTCTATTGGGCTCAAAATAATCTGAAACACAACCAAAACAAACTGCAAAGTCACAAGTTTGTAAGCATTGTGTGCTAGGAATACGGGACCAAATTTTAAACTTTTCACTACTTTAATACACATACAAGTGAATTTGTCCCAATACATTTGGTCCCCTTAATGGAGGGACTATGTACAAAAAGTGCTGCAATTTCTAAACTGTTCACCCAGTCTGCACTTTAACCCTTATAGTCATTGTATCATTTTAAATCCAAAGTTCTGGAGTCAGAGCCAAAACAACAGAACATGTGTCACTGCCCCAATACTTTTGGAGCTCACTATACGGTGGGGCAAAAAAAGTATTTAGTCAGCCACCAATTGTGCAAGTTCTCCCACAAAGATGAGAGAGGCCTAGAATTTTCATCATAGGTACACTTCAACTATGACAGACAAAATGAGAAAAAAAAATCCAGAAAAATCACATTGTAGGATTTTTAATGAATTTATTTGCAAATTATGGTGGAAAATAAGTATTTGGTCAATAACAAAAGTTTATCTCAGTACTTTGTTATATATCCTTTGTTGGCAATGACAGAGGTCAAACGTTTTCTGTAAGTCTTCACAAGGTTTTCACACACTGTTGCTGGTATTTTGGCCCATTCCTCCATGCAGATCTCCTCTAGAGCAGTGATGTTTTGGGGCTGTTGCTGGGCAACACGGACTTTCAACTCCCTCCAAAGATTTTCTATGGGGTTGAGATCTGGAGACTGGCTAGGCCACACCAGGACCTTGAAATGCTTCTTACGAAGCCACTCCTTCGTTGCCCGGGCGGTGTGTTTGGGATCATTGTCATGCTGAAAGACCCAGCCACGTTTCATCTTCAATGCCCTTGCTGATGGAAGGAGGTTTTCACTCAAAATCTCACGATACATAGGCCCATTCATTCTTTCCTTTACACGGATCAGTCGTCTTGGTCCCTTTGCAGAAAAACAGCCCCAAAGCATGATGTTTCCACCCCTATGCTTCACAGTAGGTATGGTGTTCTTTGGATGCAACTCAGCATTCTTTGTCCTCCAAACACGACGAGTTGAGTTTTTACCAAAAAGTTATATTTTCGTTTCATCTGACCATATGACATTCTCCCAATCTTCTTCTGGATCATCCAAATGCTCTCTAGCAAACTTCAGACGGGCCTGGACATGTACTGGCTTAAGCAGGGGGACACATCTGGCACTGCAGGATTTGAGTCCCTGGCGGCGTAGTGTGTTACTGATGGTAGGCTCTGTTACTTTGGTCATAGCTCTCTGCAGGTCATTCACTAAAATCCTGTGTGGTTCTGGGATCTTTGCTCACCGTTCTTGTGATCATTTTGACCCCACGGGGTGAGATCTTGCGTGGAGCCCCAGATCGAGGGAGATTATCAGTGGTCTTGTATGTCTTCCATTTCCTAATAATTGCTCCCACAGTTGATTTCTTCAAACCAAGCTGCTTACCTATTGCAGATTCAGTCTTCCCAGCTTGGTGCAGGCCTAAAATTTTGTTTCTGGTGTCCTTTGACAGCTCTTTGGTCTTGGCCATAGTGGAGTTTGGAGTGTGACTGTTTGAGGTTGTGGACAGGTGTCTTTTATACTGATAACAAGTTCAAACAGGTGCCATTAATACAGGTAACGAGTGGAGGACATAGGAGCCTCTTAAAGAAGAAGTTACAGGTCTGTGAGAGCCAGAAATCTTGCTTGTTTGTAGGTGACCAAATACTTATTTTCCACCATAATTTGCAAATAAATTCATTAAAAATCCTACAATGTGATTTTTCTAGATTTTTTTCCTCATTTTGTCTGTCATAGTTGAAGTGTGGGAGAACTTGCACAATTGGTGGCTGACTAAATACTTTTTTGCCCCACTGTATATGGCCTATATTGAGCTGAATTATACCATCTGATATATGGGTGGTTCAACCTGGGTTTCACATGATTCCATATGTGTTATTTCATAGTTTTGAAGTCTTCACTATTATCCTACAATGTAGAAAATTGTACACATTTAGAAAATCCCTTGAATGAATAGGTGTTCTAAAACTTTTTACCAGTAGTGTATCTTGTCTGTATATACGAGAACACACGGGATTGCCCAGGTGGAGCTCCTGATCGACATGTTTACTTGGTGCATTGACTTGGTTGGAGCCTCTCCAGCGTGCTGATAATAAACAATGATTAATTTAAGAATGACTTTGAGTGTCCCTGTGTAGAATTTCCACGACAATTTGATGATTGATTCTGCCTACTGAGCTTTCCAGTGCGGGTCTGCGAGGAAAACCGGGGGTGCGTTTTATGAAGTGTGAGGGAAATTCCCGTCTGACCAAAAGTTGACAGACCCGACCAGACCCTTACTATGAGCTGACCAGGAGGAGACACATCATCCACGACAATTGAGGGGCATATCTTCTGATTTCAGTAACTCAATTTAAATGAATGTGTATAAAACCAATAAAACTAAAGATATAAATGGAGATGGGTACCACTAGTCCTAAGTCAAGTAATTGCACAAAGTGAATGTGGAAATGAGCGTATGAAAGAGGTGCGTGTCTGAATGGATACCCCAACCAGTTCTGTTAGCTGAGTTTTTCAATCTATAATGTTATCTACAGTTATTTGTATATGTATAGGAAGTATGCGGCAAGCTAGTCTTAGGAGAAGGCTAGAGTGAATGCAGGAGGCCCCACTGACAATTGTCTGTAGGCATTTATAAGAGAAGTGTCTACGTGGTCTGAGAATCACTGGCTAGTCTTAGAGAAGGCTAGAGTGAGGGCAGAGAGGCCCCACTGACAATTGTCTGTAGGCATTTATAAGAGAAGTGTCTACGTGGTCTGAGAATCACTGGCTAGTCTTAGAGAGGGCTAGAGTGAGGGCAGAGAGGCCCCACTGACAATTGTCTGTAGGCATTTATAAGAGAAGTGTCTACGTGATCGAGAACCACTGGAACCGTTGAAAATACATACATGAAGATTTATAATGTTATATAGGGATTCTGTATGGAGATTTTAAATAAGAAAGTATTATTTCTGAATATGAGCTATTCTATATAGAAATATACATACAGTATATCACAAAAGTGAGTACGCCCCTCACATTTTTGTAAATATTTGAGTATATTTTTTCATGTGACAACACTGAAGAAATGACACTTTGCTACATTGTAAAGTAGTGAGTGTACAGCTTGTATAACAGTGTACATTTGCTGTCCCCTCAAAATAACTCAACACACAGCAATTAATGTCTAAACCGCTGGCAACAAAAGAAAGTACACCCCTAAGTGAAAATGTCCAAATTGGGCCCAATTAGCCATTTTCCCTCCCCGGTGTCATGTGACTCTTTAGTGTTACAAGGTCTCAGGTGTGAATGGGGAGCAGGTGTGTTAAATTTGGTGTCATCGCTCTCACACTCCCTCATACTGACTGGTCACTGGAAGTTCAACATGGCACCTCATGGCAAAGAAATCTCTGAGGATCTGAAAAAAATATTTGGTGATCTACGTAAAGATGGCCTGGGCTATAAGAAGATTGCCAAGACCCTGAAACTGAGCTGCAGCACGGTGGCCAAGACCATACAGAGGTTTAACTGGACAGGTTCCACTCAGAACAGGCCTCGCCATGGTCGACCAAAGAAGTTGAGTGCACGTGCTTGGCGTCATATCCAGAGGTTGTCTTTGGGAAATAGACGTATGAGTGCTGCCAGCATTGCTGCAGAGGTTGAAGGGGTGGGGGGTCAGCCTGTCAGTGCTCAGACCATACGCCGTACACTGCATCAAATTGGTCTGCATGGCTGTGGTCCCAGAAGGAAGCCTCTTCTAAAGATGATGCACAAGAAAGCCCACAAACAGTTTGCTGAAGACAAGCAGACTAAGGACATGGATTACTGGAACCATGTCCTGTGGTCTGATGAGACCAAGATAAAAGTATTTGGTTCAGATGGTGTCAAGCGTGTCTGGCGGCAACCAGGTGAGGAGTACAAAGACAAGTGTGTCTTGCCTACAGTCAAGCATGGTGGTGGGAATGTCATGGTCTGGGGCTGCATGAGTGCTGCCGGCACTGGGGAGCTACAGTTCATTGAGGGAACCATGAATGCCAACATGTACTGTGATATACTGAAGCAGAGCATGATCCCCTCCCTTCGGAGACTGGGCCGCAGGGCAGTATTCCAACATGATAACGACACCAAACACACCTCCAAGACGACCACTGCCTTGCTAAAGAAGCTGAGGGTAAAGGTGATGGACTGGCCAAGCATGTCTCCAGACCTAAACCCTATTGAGCATCTGTGGGGCATCCTCAAACGGAAGGTGGAGGAGTGCAAGGTCTCTAACATCCACCAGCTCCGTGATGTCGTCATGGAGGAGTGGAAGAGGACTCAAGTGTCAACCTGTGAAGCTCTGGTGAACTCCATGCCCAAGAGGGTTAAGGCAGTGTTGGAAAATGATGGTGGCCACACAAAATATTGACACTTTGGGACCAATTTGGACATTTTCACTTAGGGGTGTACTCACTTTTGTTGCCAGCGGTTTAGACATTAATGGCTGTGTGTTGAGTTATTTGGAGGGGACAGCAAATGTACACTGTTATACAAGCTGTACACTCACTACTTTACATTGTAGTTCAGTGTTGTCACATGAAAAGATATACCCAAATATTTACAAAAATGTGAGGGGTGTACTCACTTTTGTGATATACTGTATGGTGCATAGGAAGTAACGACAGGAAAATGGTTGAAGTTGCACATGGAGTAATAAGGGAGATTACTGAGTGTTTGAGAAAAGTGAATGTGGATGTGAAACTTGTGTGAGTGTGGAAAGGACATGTTAAGTTGATTGAAATTTGGATATTAACTTTTTAAGGCTAGGGGGCAGTATCCTGAATTCCGGATGACTGACATAACCAAAGTAAACTGCCTGTTGCTCAGGCCCAGAAGCTAGAATATGCATATAATTGGTAGCATTGGATAGAAAACATTCTAAAGTTTCTAAAACTGTTAACATAATGTCTGTGAGTATAACAGAACAGATATGGCAGGCAAAAACCCGAGGAGAATCCACCCGGAATTTCTTTTTTTGAGGTCACAGGCCATTTCAATGCAATCCTATGGGATATTCAAAATATTTCCTCCCAGATTGCAGTTCCTATGGCTTCCACTAGATGTCAACAGTCTTTAGAAAGGGTTTCGGCTTGTTTTTTCAAAAACAAACGAGTAGTTGTAGTTTTTCCAAGGTGTCTCTCATTAGCAAAGTAGTCTTGTTGCGCGCATGAATGAGGTGTGCGCTCTTCATTATTTATCTTCCTCATTGAACATACTATTCTTTGTCCTAAATTCTATTGTTTATTTAGATATTAGAGTACCTGAGGATTAATTAGAAACATCGTTTGACTTGTTTTGACGAACTTTACTGGTAACTTTTAGGATTCGTTTGTATGCATGTTGAACGAGTGCTTACTGAATCAAGTGCGCCAACTAAATGGACATTTTTAGGATATAAAGAAGGACTTTATCGAGCAAAACAACCATTTTTTGTGTAGCTGGGACCCTTGGGATTGTAAACAGAGGAAGATCTTCAATGGTAAGTGATTTATTTTATCGCTATTTGGGATTTTGTGATGCCTGTGCTGGTTTGGAAAAGTATTTTGTTGTGGGGTGCTTTCCTCAGATAATCACATGGTATTCTTTCGCCGTAAAGCCTTTTTGAAATCTGACAATGTGGTTGGATTAACAAGAAGTTAAGCTTTAAAACAATGTAAGACACTTGTATTTTAATGAATGTTTAATATTACGATTTTTGTATTTTGAATTTCACGCTCTGCAATTTCACCAGCCCAATTAAACAACAGGTTTCATATTTTTGACTAGCTAATGTCCCAGGGACAGTTTGTACAGAACTTTATATCAATGCAACAGGCCAAAATGACAATGATTACAAATGCATTAAACTTGATTAAGTTTATTTTCTTTTTTCCAGGACTAATGGAATGTCCACTACCATGTTTATCAATGATTCTGAATCTCTCCCTTCGAAAGTCTTCCTGAGGCAGGTGCCTTAGGAGAGCAGTTATTGAAACTCTGTACTATACAGTATATTCATACCCGAATACAGCTGTTAATGGAGCTCCCAAATTAAGTAAAGCCTGGCCAATTTGTTTGTTTTTACACTACAACTTTTATCACACACACGCCAGCACCCACACACAACTCACCTTGATAAGAAATGTAGTCAAAAACCCAATGTAAACCTGATGCACTAAATATTTGAAATGTTTGAAATATCTTTAAATAATGGCAGAGGTACAGGGAAACAAACACTCATTTAATGGGGTTGAATGACCTCTGACCTATGTCCAGACTTCCTAGTGAGACCTGATCACCCTCACTAGAAAAACTAGAGACATTGGGTGAGATTTAAATGGGCTATGTAAAGACTAGATAATTAGGAAGAAGTTTATAATTTCTCAACAGTCCTATGTGTGATTCGGAACAAGAGAAGGAGAGAGGGAAAGCGCTGCCCCTGAATGAAGGACACCTGTCTCTAGTCTATTTTACTATTCCTTGAATAACCTTATGGGATACAATTAAGTTAAGATTGAGTCATCGAGGGTTGTAATATTTTTAACATTTTATTTAACAGGCAGTGTTGTTGTTCTTTGGACGCATGAATCACGATGTGAGTCGTGTCCAAAGGAGGAATTACCAGTCCCTTGCAGCCCTTTGGTAAATTGATTTTCTTCACATGCCTGCCTGTAAAATAAAAAAATATATGTTGGTAGTGGTTGAAAGTTACTCCAAATGGATTGAAGTTTTCCCCACCTCTAGTTTTATATGAAGAAGTGTATTGCTGTTGTGTTATTTGTTTTTGTCTTGCTTCTATACAAATCTCACCAGATTGGGTCTGCTGGATGGTTGGGATTTCTCCCTAAGGATTAGCTCTCTGACTCCCTAATCCTGTAACGTTGTAGTGAGATCGCCAAGATAATAGGGTATAAGTATAAGCTCATTTGGGGGGGAAATGGTTTCAACCGTGGGACGTTATTCTCTTTGACATTTGTCTTAGAAATTTGTATTAAGAATATTGGTAGCAGTAATAATTTGTCATACAGTGAATAATTTGTCATTTGTCATACAGTAAATAATAAGTCTGGATTTCCTGAATCAGAAATGCCCTAAACTAAACTGTTGTTCTGGTCTGTCCTCTCTCTCGGTTATGGCGAATGTGACCACAGATGGTATCTAGATGCATGGAAGGGATACTTTAGCTGAGAACAGTGTGAACCTCACCCCCTCTAACTGGTTGAAGTAATGCCGAAAATGGCGTTCAGTATGGTCCTTCACCACTTCTACCGTGAGACCTGAGTCCGAGCCAGCAACCTGTACACAGCATCCAGTTGAAGCTATCAACTGCATTTTCTCTCATTAATTTTCTCTCAGGAGAGCGGCATGCCCCAAAAATGCATTTTTTGGGGCAGCAATGCCTTCTCGAACTTGTGAACTTTCATGTGCCTTAATAACAAACTTGTATGCCATCTGTAAATACAAATACATTTTTTAAATTATGAGCCTAGTTGGTTTAGCAACAGAAAAAGTCAGCAACCTTCCCGTTAGCCATGATTGGCTGAGATAATGAGTGGGCTGGATATGCTTAGAGATGAGTTTGGATTGGTCTGCCATTTAGCACGCTTCTGTCTATTTGAGCTGGTCAGTATGTCTAGGTAATCCTGTCTAATGCAACTTATTTTTTTATTTATTGTGATGTAAAAATGCATAAGCCTAATGCCAAGTTAAAGTGTACTGTTAGCTAGCTAATGATCCGTGTATGCTCTCCACTTTCTGGAGGACCGAGTTTTGAAAATTAGTGGAATTCAAGTTTGATAGCTGAGGAGATGGAGAAAACACCTGTCTCTGGATTACATCTTCAAACTAAGGGCAACCATCTGACAGGAGACGTGCCCATCCATGATGTATACGGGTAAGGTAGTCTAGCTAGCTACATTTTCAGATATTACACATTTCTAATTTTGACAGAAAGTGGTTTCATTTCAAGTTAAAGGGTACTGTTAGCTAGCTAACGTTAGCTGGCTTGTTCGCTAACTAACATTACGTGTATGGTCTGATTATTCGTATCTCAGAGCCATTTGCTTGACTAGTTAGCCATTTGCTTGACTAGCTAGCTAACATTGAACCTGGTTGGTTAGCTACCTGCAGATTCATGCAGGATAGTAACGTCATGTGTTGGGATTATGGTTCATTGTTTAGCTAGCTAGCTAGCTACATGTCTTAACAAAACCTCTCTGGGATAGGGGGCGGTATTTTCACATCCGGATGAAAAGCGTGCCCAAAGTAAACTGCCTGCTACTCAGACCCAGAAGCTAGGATATGCATAGTATTAGTGGATTTGGATAGAAAACACTCTGAAGTTTCAGAAACTGTTTGAATAATGTCTGTGAGTGTAACAGAACTGATTTGGCAGGCAAAACCCCGAGCACAATCTATCCAGTTTTTTTTTTTTTTAGGTCAATCTGTTTTTCATTAGTTTTCTATGGCAAGTCTGTTTTAATATAAATATGCTTGCAGCTCCTATAGCTTCCACTACATGTCAACAGTCTTTAGTAATTGGTTGATGTTTTTCTTTAGAGAAAAAAAAATCCTTTCTGGGTGTACAGCCAAGTGGACTGTTTTGTTTGGGGCACGTGACCTGAAGCTCGGTCCACTTTCATTTTATCCGCTATTGAATGCAGTTTATCCCGTCTTAAATTTTATCGATTATTTACATTTTAAAATACCTAAAGTTGGATTAGGAAAGTTGTGTGAAATGTTTGGACAAAGTTTACAGGGAACTTATTAGATATTTTGTAGTCATGTTGGGCGAATTGGAACCAGTGTTTTTCTGAATCAAACGCGCCAAATAAATGGACATTTTGGAGATATAACGACGCAATTAATCGAACAAAAGGACCATTTGTGATGTTTATGGGACATATTGGAGTGCCAACAGAAGAAGCTCTTCAAAGGTAAGGCATGAATTATATCATTATTTCTGAGTTTTGTGTTGCGCCTGGCGGGCTGAAATATGATTGTCATGTGTTTGTTTGATGGGGTGCTGTCCTCAGATAATCGCATGGTTTGCTTTCGCCGTAAAGCCTTTTTGAAATCTGACACGGTGGCTGGATTAACAAGAAGTTAAGCTTTAATTTAGTGTATTGCACTTGAAAGTTAAATATTTCTAATAATTTTTGGTAATTTCGGGCTCTGCAATTTCACCGATGTTGTCAAATCGATCCCGCTAACGGGATTTGATCCATAAGAAGGTTTTAACAGACAGAACATGGGTAAAATAATCTAGCTAACTACATTTTCAGATATTACACATTTCAAATTTTGACATAAAGTCTAGCTAGCTAGATAATGTTAGCTGGCTGGCTTGCTAGCTAACGTTACGTGTATGATCTTATTAATCGTATCTCTGAGACATTTGCTTGACTAGCTATAGCCTAATGTTAGCTAACTAACATAGAACCTGGTTGGTTAGCTACCTGAAGATTAATGCAGGGTAGTAACATCATGAGTTGGGATTATGGTTCATTGTCTACCTAGCTAACATGTCTTAACCTGTTCTGGCTGCACGCTGAATATTGAAAAAACTGGAAAATATGTGCACATTTTCAAACGGCCTCCTAAGAAACTTTTTATTTTCCAATATGCATATATTTACTACTGTTGGATAGATAACAGTCTGTAGTTTCTAAAAAGGTTTGAATTGTTTCTCTAAGTCGAACAGAAATATTTTTACAGCCATTTTCCCAGCCGAATTGAGTTTCCCAAAATGCGATGTGTCTCTTTAAGACCTTCTCTATAAAAGGCCATTTGACTTAGGACCATAGGGACACGTCAGAGGCGTACCTCAGACTGTAATGCGGAAGTGAGAATTGAAAGGGGTCGAATATCTCGTCCCTGGACTGAATAACAGAACTTCTTGTGAGACATGCGCAGTTAAAATAAAAATCCGGGCGCGAAGGATAATTTGATCTCGGCTTCTGGAACAAGGTAGGTTACTTTGAATATGATGCCTGACTACGATATTATTTGCTACATGTCACAAAATCATCCTAAAGGTTGTTTTTTCAATATACTTTAATTATATTATTGCAATTTATTCTGGACTTTAGATGTGAAACGACGGAAGAATTTTTTGAAGAAACGCTTTCTGGCGCAGCAATGCTACCGTGCTAGCTAACCAAAGAGGGGAATCCTTCGTTCTGGAACCCAACTAAAGACTCTACTGGACATTGGACCCCGTTACAACATTCTGATGGAGTACCAAGAAAGATAAGACCCAATTTGGGATGCTTTTTCATATATATGTCGAACTGTTGAATGCTAACGCTGCTAACTATGCTAGGCTAGCGCTTGACTAGAATCAATGCTGCCTTATGCTAGCTTATGATGTTAGCTAATATAACGATATATTGTGTTTTCGCTGTAAAACACTTCAAAAATCGGAAATGTTGTCTGTATTCACAAGATATCTGTCTTTCATTAGTTATCCACCATATGTTTTTCTGAAATGTTTTATGAGGTGTAATTAGTAGCCGACGTTGGTGTATGTATTTTCTCTGGCTACTCCCGGCTGGATTCAGACTCTAGCTATGTGTTAGCATTTTTGGGTAGCATCAATGTAAAACAGATTTATAGCTAAAATATGCACTTTTTATGAACAAAACATAGATTTATTGTGTAACATGTTATATGACTGTCATCTGAGGTCGTTTTTTCTGGGCTCTTTAGGTTGGTTTTAGTTTATTTCGGTTGGTTGTGCATGCTACTTCAATCATAATTCATACTTCATAATCATAATTCATACGTGTCTGTCCACTTTTGTATTTGGTGGTGAGCTAACATAAATATATGTGGTGTTTTCTCTGTAAAACATTTAAAAAATCGGACATGTTGGCTGGATTGACAAGATGTTTATCTTTCAAATGCTGTATTGGACTTGTTAATGTGTAAAAGTTAAATATTTTTAAAAAATAGATTTTGAATTTCGCGCTCTGCAGCTGTTGTCATTTTTGGTCCGAGGTCGGGCTTGCACCCCAAACAGGTTTTAACAAAATACTTTCGTCTGAGTGTGCCAGAGCGCAGAATAACTGATGAATTTACGAACGCTCAACACCCCTTGAATATGGCCAATGTCAGTAAACGTTGGCAAAAAAGGTAATTAAATTGTTGCCAGCAGCACAGTTACAATCATCAACGCTCTGGATAACACAAAAACAGCCCAACCAGCTCTGCTAGGGTAAGTAAAATGGTCAGAGTGGGGTGTTCTCTTATTATGTGTCTGGAAGTAGCTAGCAAGCTAGCCAATGTTAGCCTGTTAGCATCGGCCAGAGCGTCTAGTGTGCGCTCTGAATGCTCAGAGAGCGAAAACGCTCTGAATTTACGAATGGACAATCTGACAGCACAGTTGTAGTCACCAACGCTCTAGATAACATAACAGCCTAACCAGCTCTGCTAGGGCGAGTAATGTTCAGTGAGCTGTTCTCTCATTTGTGTCTGGAAGTAGCTAGGAAGTTAGCTTGGGTGCTTGACTGAATTTTTTAAATATATTTTTATAAAAAATATAAATGTTGTATTATTATTATAAACAAAACAAACGCAAAAATATACAGAAATATACAAACAAGTGTACATAAACCTAACAGACAGGGGTATTACATATCGAGATACATTTTCAATTTGTCAAAAAGTTTTATGGTACGTATTGCTTTTTTGTTTTTACACTTACTGATAGAATTTAAATATTATTTTGAAATTATCTTAAACAATGTGAAGAGTGGTTTGTTCTCCGCCCACTTCATTTTATGGATAAAGAATCTGCCATAAAAAATAAACTAATTAACAATGAAAGTTAAATCAGGGTCCATATGTTTTGGATCAAAATAAAACACAATATCAGAGTCTTTCGTATTAACATTAATAGTAGTTTCTTTTGAAATAAAATCTTCTGACTCACTCCAAAATCTTCTGACATAAGAACAGTCCCAAAACAAAGAGTCTCTGGGTCATAACCACAAAATACAAATTTGTTATCAATAGCTATTTGAATCTGTGTATAATAAAGGTCTTTACAGGGGTGCTTGACTGCTGTTGTTAGTACAGAATACTCGGATCAACCCTTAAATAGACAGGGTGGGGCTAAAGCTGAAGAGGGTGTGAATGACGCTGAATGGGTGTAGACAAAGAAGGGCACTCCAGTGGTAGTACCAAAACTTTCAATGCCATTTTCTCAAAAGTGAGTTTACAAGTTTATCAACTTTCAAAGCAAAATTACTTTCCCATTGTTCCTCAACTGTAGTGTATGATATACCACTTGTTGCTCTGAGTCTCTACTTTTATCCAATGTAAAAAATATAATTTCAAATTTTGCTACATAAGACCGATTTGAGCCGGTCGGTCACATTTGGGGTATCTAGTTGATTGTGGTCTGCACACTGCAAAATGTATAGTACTTTAGGCTAGAAATGCATTGAGATAGTGATCTGTCATTTTTTTACAGTTTTTAATTTTAACTTTATTTAACTAGACAAGTCACTTCTACTTGCACACAATCCCGGATCCGGGAGCACCCCCATCAGTAAAAAAGCTGACTAGCATAGCCTAGCATAGCGTCACAAGTAAATACTAGCATCTAAATATCATTAAATCACAAGTCCAAGACACCAGATGAAAGATACACATCTTGTGAATCCAGCCATCATTTCATCATGATGCCATCATGATTTTTAAAATGTTTTACAGGGAAGACACAATATGTAAATCTATTAGCTAACCACGATAGCAAAAGACACAACTTTTTTTTCCCACCATTTTTTTCCTGCATAGGTAGCTATCACAATTTCGACCAAATAAAGATATAAATAGCCACTAACCAAGAAACAACTTAATCAGATGACAGTCTGATAACATATTTATTGTATAGCATATGTTTTGTTAGAAAAATGTGCATATTTCAGGTATAAATCATAGTTTACCATTGCAGCCACCATCACAACTCTCACAAAAGCAACTAGAATAACTACAGAGAGCAACGTGAATTACCGAAATACTCATCATAAAACATTTCTGAAAAATACACAGCGTACAGCAAATGAAAGACAAAGATCTTGTGAATCCAGCCAATATTTCAGATTTTTTAAGTGTTTTACAACGAAAACACAATATAGCATTATATTAGCTTACTACAATAGCCAACCACACAACAGCATTGATTCAGGCCAACAATAGCGATAACGAATAAACCAGCAAAAGATATTATTTTTTTCACTAACCTTCTCAAACTTCTTCAGATGACAGTCCTATAACATCATATTACACAATAGATATAGAGTTTGTTCAAAAATGTGCATATTTAGCGGCACAAATCGTGGTTATACAATGAGAATAGTAGCCAAGCTGCCAACAATATGTCGGGAGAAATCTTGGGAGAGGCACCTAATCTAATCAGTAACTAATCCTAAACTTGACTAAAAAATAGAGGTTGGACAGCAAATGAAAGATACATTAGTTCTTAATGAAATCGCCGTGTTAGATTTTTAAAATTAACGTTACTACGACATACAGCGTGCGTTAAAGCGAGACCGCACCAAAATTAATGGCGGAATAGTAGTTTGACATTTTTCAACAGAACAACGAATTAACATCATAAATACTTCTTACTTTTTGATGAGCTCCCATCAGAATCTTGGGCAAGTTGTCCTTTTTCCAAAAGAATCGTTGCTCGGTTGTATCGTTGCTCGGTCGTTGCTCGGTTGTCGCCTTCAACGTTGGAATTAGCAGTAAACATTAGCCATGTGGGCCAGACGTGTCCAACTCCCTAGAACGCAGCACAAATAAATACACCAAAATCGCAATATACTGATATTAACTGATATAACTCGGTTTAAAATAACAACATTATGATGTCTTTAACACCTATATCGAATAAAAACAGAGCCGGATATATCTAAGGGCTATAGCGGGAGCTTTCTAGAACGACATCCTGAGGTCCTTTTTGCGTCATGGCGAAGAGAAGAAAGGGAGGACACCACGTTGCCAGCCTATTTATAAGGCCTCAGATCTGCCTAGCAACTCCATTCCAATTCTCACTATTCGCTGACATCCAGGGGAAGGCGTATGCAGTGCATCTCAACCAATAGAATACATGCAAATTAATAAACCGACCTCAGAACAGCCTGCAGATTTCAGCATTCTCACATCCTCATAGGAAAATTGCTCCAACTCAAGTTCTGTTTTACTCACAGATATAATTCAAACGGTTTTAGAAACTAGAGAGTGTTTTCTATCCAATAGTAATAATAATATGCATATTGTACGAGCAAGAATTGAGTACGAGGCAGTTTAATTTGGGAACAAAATTATTACAAAGTGCAAACAGCACACCCTATTGAGAAAAGGTTTAAGAACAAATTATTTTTTTTCAATGACGGCCTAGGAACAGTGTGTTAACTACCTTGTTCATGGGCAGAACGACACATTTTTACCTTGTCAGCTCGGGATTCGATCTTGCAACATCTCAGTTACTAGTCCAATGCTCTAACCATTATGCTACCTGCCACCCCATTAACATGTCACTCGCAACAAAAGCTCCAGCTGACATGTCATTTAAATTTCCATAAATTAAATTGTGTATTGAAGCATATGTGTAACTGTATGAAGCGAAGGTCTTAAGCCATGGTTTTACAAGAATGATTGTACAACCCAAAATGAAGGGTTTGAAATTATGAAGTGTCTAGTTTTATATAACTCCTGATCGACACGTGTACTTGGCGCATTGAGTTGGTTGGAACCTCTCTAGTGCGCTGATAATAAGCAATGATTAATTTAAGATTGAATTTGAGTGTCCCTGTGTAGATTTTCCACGACACACCCCTCCCCTAATTGGAGTAAACTAATGACCAACAACAGTTAGGCTTCTACTTCCAGCTTTTACATACTATATATATTTTACGGGCACAATCTATTTTACAATAGTTATCTTTTGTTTGTTTTTACTCCTATCCTTCCGCTACCCTCAACCCCTCACATCTATTTCTGAAGACATTTCATTTTGATTTATATTTGCTATATATTTTTAACTGTGCTGTGATCGATTGACTATGACTTTTCAAATCACCCAGTAGTGCTATCTGCAGAGTTAGCTCCATGTAAATGTTACAATTCTTCAGCCATTTCTGGACCTGCAACCAAAAACAAACTACAAGTGGACAGTGCCAAAACATATTATTGAATGATTCTGTCTCTTTGCAGCAAAATCTGTAAAGCTGGGATGGTTGTATCCCCCATATACTGTACATAAAATTGTATTGGTTGCAAGAATTTTGTTTAATAATTTAAATAGAAAAATGGTAAGTTTTGAATCCGGCGTTGCTTTCCATATCAGTTTATAAACCATGTGCCAAGGAATCTGTATATCGAAAATCTCTTCCCAAGTAGTTTGCAATCTATATAGCACAGCTGTCAATTTTTTGGGTGCTTAAATGAAACTGATATACTTTTTTACTTATCACAATTTCTTCAACCAATTTTGGTCTTCAATGCAGGGCCGAAAGACAAGTTCCTTACTTTTCCCCCTTCCACATGCCTCTTACATTTTTGCGGTAATGCTGCAATTAGTTTGTTGTAATTTTGGTTAGAGAAGACATTCCCATACATTTTTGATAGCTGCATGTGTGACATAAGCCAACCACTTAGCTAGATATGTAACTAGCTACTAAATTAGCAAACCAAATTAACAACTGCAGAGCATTTAGCACATATTAGACAGTTAACTTAATAGTTCTAAGATAGCTAGCTGGCAAATATTGTTGTGAATTCCATACTAGATCACCTGGCGTGTACTGCACAAGAGTGAGTGACTCACATGGCTCAGGTCTCTCAACATTGTGTGCTTGTAAACAAACACCATGTGACTGGGGACTACTGGTAAACTCATAATGAAAAATGATGTGGCAGGTGAAATAAAGAACACATTCTTCTTTATCTCCTAATGTATTGCACAAGTTGACTGCAGGAATTTAATTAAAAAGTAGCTACAAAAATTAAAATGTATAAAAAAATGTAAAATAAATCATTTTGCCGGTATTGAAAAACCATACCGTGGCTATTTCCAAATACCCTGGTATATGTAATACAGTGCATTCGGAAAGTATTCAGACCCCTTGACTTTTTCCACATTTTGTTACGTTACAGCCGTAAAAGAAAATGGAGTCAATAAAAAAAAATCATCAATCTACACAAAATACCCCATAATGACAAAGCTAAAAAAGTATGTATTAAATTATACTAAAAAAATGTATTAAAAATACAAAAGAGAAATATCTTATTTACATAAGTATTCATACCTTTGCTATGAGACTCGAAATTCAGCTCAGGTGCATCCTGTTTACATTAATCATCCTTGAGATGTTTCTACAAATCATCCTTGAGATGTTTCTACAACTTGATTGGAGTCCACCTGTGGTATATTCAATTGATTGGACACCAAAGATGGCGCCGGAAGAAATGGCAGCCATTTTACGGGCACTTAGCCAATTGTGCTATTATGTGTTTCTTTTATAGCATTATTTTTAATTTATTTCGTACATAATGTTTCTGCCACCATATCTTACGGCAAAAATAGCTTCTTGATATCAGGACAGCGATCACTCACCTCGGATTAGACAAAGATTTTTTCTTCAACAAGCAGGACGCACAGGATGTACTTCAGACACCCGACAGGGCCAACATGCCTGTCATTGACAAGAGAAAGAGACGCAGGTATAGAGGACACAGACGAGGGGGGGGGGGGGGGGGGGGGGGGGGGGGGGGGGGCGGTCTGTGTATATTTGTACACAACAGCTGGTGCACGAGATCTAAGGAAGTCTCTGGATTTTGCTTGCCTAAAGTAGAGTATCTCATGATAAGCTGTAGACAACACTATTTGCCAAGAGAGTTTTCATCTATTTCTTACGTGGCCATTTATTTACCACCACAGCTGGATGCAGGCACTAAGACCGCACTCAGTCAGCTGTATAAGGAAATAAGCAAACAGGAAACCGCTCACCCAGAGGCGGCGCTCCTAGTGGTCGGAGACTTTAATGCAGGGAAACATAAATCAGTTTTACCTAATTTCTATCAGCATGTTAAATGCGTAACCAGAGGGAAAAAAATTCTAAATTATATCACCTTTACTCCACACACAGAGATGCATACAAAGCTCTCCCTCGCCCTCCATTTGGCAAATCTGACCATAATTCTATCCTCCTGATTCCGTCTTACAAACAAAAATTAAAGCAGGAAGCACCAGTGACTCTGTCTATAAAAAAGTGGACCGATGAAGCAGATGCTAAACTACAGGAATGTTTTGCTAGCACAGATTGGAATATGTTCCGGGATTCTTCCGATGGCATTGAGGAGTCCCCCACATCAGTCTCTGGCTTTATCAATAAGTGCACTGAGGACGTCGTTCCTACAGTGACTGTAGGTACATACCCCAGCCAGAAGCCATGGATTACAGGCAACATTCGCACTGAGCTAAAGGGTAGAGCTGCCGCTTCACGATGCGGGACACTAACCCGGAAGCTTATAAGAAATCCTGCTATGCCCTCCGATGAAGCATCAAACAGGCAAAGTGCCATAACAGGACTAAGATTTAATCGTACTACACATGCTCCGATGCTCGTCGGATGTGGCAGCGCCTGCAAACTATTACAGACTACAAAGTGAAGCACAGCTGCGAGCTGCCCAGTGACACGAGCCCACCAGATGAGCTAAATCACTTCTATGCTCGCTTAGAGGCTTGCATTAGAGATCATCAGCTGTTCCGGATGATTGTGTGATCACGCTCTCTGTAGCCGACGTGAGTAAGACCTTTAAACAGGTCAACATTCACAAGGCCGCTGGGCCAGACGGATTACCAGGACGTGTGCTCCGGGCATGTGCTGACCAACTGGCAGGTGTATTCACTGACATTTTCAACATGTCCCTGATTGAGTCTGTAATACCAACATGTTTCAAGCAGACCACCATAGTCCCTGTGCCCAAGAACACTAAGGTAAGCTGCCTAAATGACTACAGACCCGTAGCACTCACGTCCATAGCCATGAAGTGATTTGAAAGGCTGGTAATGGCTCAAATTAACACCATCATCCCAGAAACTCTAGACCCACTCCAATTTGCATACCGCTCAAACAGATCCACAGATGATGCAATCTCTATTGCACTCCACACTGCCCTTTCCCACCTGGACAAAAGGAACACCTATGTGAGAATGCTGTTCATTGACTACAGCTCAGCGTTCAACACCATAGTGCCCTCAAAGCTCATCACTAAGCTAAGTATCCTGGGACTAAACACCTCCCTCTGCAACTGGATCCTGTACTTCCTAACGGGCCGCCCCCAGGTGGTGAGGGTAGGTAGCAACACATCTGCCACGCGGATCCTCAACACTGGAGCCCCTCAGGGGTGCGTGCTCAGTCCCCTCCTCTACTCCTTGTTCACCAATGACTGCATGGTCAGGCACGAATCCAACACCATCATTAAGTTTGCAGACGACGCAACAGTGGTAGGCCTGATCACCAACAACGATGAGACAGCCTATAGGGAGGAGGTCAGAGACTTGGCCGGGTGGTGCAAGAATAACAACCTATCCCTCAACGTAATGTGGCGGATGAATCAGAGTTAGTTGGGTAACATAGATAATTAAGATGTTTTATTTGCATAATATGCTTATGGGAGATACTTGTCATTAGAATGTATCCTTTTGGACTATAGTGTTGGCAGTTGCACTTTTCCCTAAGCTGGGGCTCAGTCACTTGGGGCCCAGAGAGGGGAGAGGTCAGGCTTGCCTGGTGCTATGCGGAATATCAGAAAGGGAAGAGAACAGAATGGAACATTGTCTTAATATGTGAATGTGTCTTTAACTATTCTTAAACCATGTGAAGGGATGGAGTGATTAATGGGGAACCAATTACTTGTCTCCACAATGTCTGTGCGCCAGTCACTCCCTCCTTTTCCCATTGGGGGGAGGTGTATGGCAGTGTCTGGAAACATTGTATGTCCTCTATGATCTTACACTTATCCTGGGACAGTGTATGACCTAGAGGCTCACTCCCCTCAGTGAGCTTGTCCAGGAGTGGGGTCAAGAGGGGGTTTACTTGAGATGGGAGTATCTAGAGATGATAATTGATATATGCCATTGGATGAGTTGGTGTTTTTGTACTATGAAATACCAGGAACGAGATTAGAACCTTGTCTGAGGGACCAAACTGAACGATAATTTATAGCAAATGTTATCTGGCTAAGGGATTCTCCTTTCTCAAGAAAAAGTATTTATTTGTGAACAGTTCCTAAGATCTGTGGTTCGTCATGTAAGTTGAGAGGGGTGTATCTTGGCTATAAAAGATCTTTGTATTTTTCTGTAGTCACTTTTCAATGGTTCATTACAGATAGCGCATCATTGAAAGTCAAAAAGGCTATTGCAAAGCTTATTATTATTAAAGATGGAGTTTAAGTATAACTCTGACTGGTGTGTAGTTTGTAACTCTCCTCATTTGGTAAAGCAGAAATATGCCACCATAGTAATCAAGACAAAGGAGATGATTGTGGACTACAGGAGGAGGACCGGACACACTCCCATTCTCATTGATGGGGCTGTAGCGGAGCAGGTTGAGAGCTACAAGTTCCTTGGTGTCCACATCACCAACAAACTAGAATGGTCCAAACACACCAAGACAGTCATGAAGAGGGCACGACAAAACCTATTCCCCCTCAGGAGACTGAAAAGATCTGGCATGATCCTCAAAAGGTTCTACAGCTGCACCATCGAAAGCATCCTGACTGGTTGCATCACTGCCTGGTGCGGCAACTGCTCAGCCTCCAACCGCAAGGTACTACAGAGGGTAGTTCGTACGGCCCAGTACATCATTGGGGCTAAGCTGCCCGCCATCCAGGACCTCTACACCAGGCGGTGGCCCTAAAAATTGTAAAAGACCCAGCCACCCCAGTCATAGACTGTTTTCTCTGCTACCACACGCCAAGTCTAGGAACCAAAGGCTTCTCAACAGCTTTTACCCCAAAGCCATAAGCCTCCTGAACAGGTAATAAAATGGCTACCTGGACTATTTGCATTGTGTCCCACCCATTGACTCTGTGCCGGTACCACCTGTATATAGCCTCGCTACTGTTATTTTCACTGTCATTTTACAGTTTTTTTTATTTCTTTACCTATATATTGTTTACCTAATACCAATTTTTTACTTAAAAATTGCACTGTTGGTTAGGGCTTGTAAGTAAGCATTTCACTGTAAGGACTACACCTGTTGTATTTGGCGCACGTGACAAATAAACTTTGATTTAATTTGAATTGGAAAGGCACACACCTGTCTATATAAGGTCCCACAGATGATGACAGTGCATGTCAGATCAAAAACCAAGGCATGAGGTCGAAGGAATTGTCCTTCGAGCTCCAAGACGGGATTGTGTCGAGGCACAGATCTGGGGAAGGGTACCAAAACATTTCGGCAGCATTGAAGGTGCCCAAGAACACAGTGGCCTCCACTCTTAAATGGAAGAAGTTTGGAACCACCAAGACTCTTTCTAGAGCTGGCTGCCAGGCAAAACTGATCAATCGGGGGAGAAGGGCCTTGGTCAGGGAGGTGACCAAGAACCCGATGGTCACTCTGACAGAGCTCCTGAGTTCCTATGTGGGAGAACCTTCAAGAAGAACAACCATCTCTGTAGCACTCCACCAATCAGGCCTTTATGGTAGAGTGGCCAGACGGAAGCTACTCCTCAGTAAAAAGCACATGACAGCCCTCTTGGAATTTGCCAAAATGCACCTAAAGACTCTCAGACCATGAGCAACAAGATTCTCTGGTCTGATGAAACCAAGATTGAACTCTTTGTTCTGAATGCCAAGCGTCACATTTGGAGGAAACCTGGCACCATCCCGACAGTGAAGCATGGTGGTGGCAAAATCATGCTGTGGGGATTGTTTTTCATTTTTAGTCAGGATCGAGGCAAAGATGAATGGAGCAATGTACTGAGAGATCCTTGATGAAAACCTGCTCCAGAGCGCTCAGGACCTCAGACTTGGGCAAAGGTTCATCTTCCAACAGAACAATGATCCAAAACACACAGCCAAGACAATGCAGGAGTGGCTTCGGGACAAGTCTCTGAATGTCCTTGAGTAGCTCAGCCGGATTCCGGACTTGAACCTGATCAAACATCTCTGGAGAGACCTGAAAATAGCTGTGTAGCGACGCTCCCCATCCAACCTGACAGAGCTTGAGAGGATCTGCAGAGAAGAATGTGAGAAGCTCCCCAAATACAGGTGTGCCAAGCTTGTAGTGTCATACCCAAGAAGACTCGAGGCTTTAATCGCTGCCAAAGGTGCTTCAACAAAGTACTGAGTAAAGGGTCTGAATACTTATGTAAATGTGATATTGCAGTTTGTTATTTGTAATAAATTAGCAACAAAAATCTAAACTTGTTTTTGCTTTCATTATAGGGTATCGTGTTTCATCTATAATTTCATCCATTTTAGAATAAGGCTGCAATGTAACTAAATGTGGAAAAAGTCAAGGCGTCTGAATACTTTCTGAATGCACTGTATACGATATAACGCCCAAGCCTAGCTGGGACCTGCGCTTTTATATTGCTTTGCCTGGGGAGCAAAATCATGTTGTAATGTCATTGACATGGCACAATAGTAACCATGCCATTCCAATCACGTAAACTGGTAAAGTAAACAAAAATACCAACACTGCGGAATATAAAGTTGACAGAACGATGTGCTTATTTTATGAGTAAAATCAAGAAATTGTGCCCAAAATTGTAGGAGGAGATCCTCCCGAGTCATTTGTGTATTATAATATAGTAATATTAATATTATTTAGCTTTAAAACAGCAAAATGGCTATCCACCAGTGGTGAACCGTGACTATTGGAGCTAGGTCCTCAGCTGTGGAAAAAGATCTGACGTCATACATATAGATAGAGAACTCAGATGCCTGTGTATACAGAGCATGACTGAGACTTTTCTTTTGCAAATCTTTGTAGGAGAAGTAATTATTTGATGACAGAGTCAAACGGTCCTAAGCCACGCCTCGGCTGTGGCTCACAAAGAAACATTTGCTAAAACAAACAGTCACTTGAAATAGTGGCGGAATAAATTCAACCACACAACTACTCACATTGTTTCAAGACCACAGACAGTCTATGCTGTCAGAGAGAAACAAATTGCGCTGTATTTGATGTTCTATCTCCAGCATACAACAATAAAAAAATGCACCATAACACGAAATGTCATGTCCCCAGTACTTTCAATTGCAACATCATTACTGTTGTTTTTACCACACAACCAGTGATCTAAAGTTTAAATAATATTTTACACATTGTATTCAAATTTATATGAACAAGATAGCAACAAAAAGCAAGCTGTAGATTAAAACAAAAGGTCCACTCACCATTATGATAATCATTTAAAAGCGAAGTCCATTCTCATGTCCTTCTTTATGAAAAGGGCAATGGCAGGTTCATATAACTTGTCTTTTGATTTTAAATCCAAAATAAGTTATTTTTCGATTGAGATCATAGCCAGGGCTGACAGTCGGGGCTGTCTAGTGGTATTGCTGGAATATGTCTTGATCCTTTTTAGTGCATAAAATGTTCTTTCTACTGATGCAGTGGACACTGGAATTGACAAAACTAGACTGGAAAGCAGATACTATTGTTGCATACTATCAATTAGTCTCTGCTGCTGGAGAAAGTGGAGCAGATCAGCCGGGCTCTTGTGTCTTGCATCCCCTTGGAACTCCGGTCTCACTCACAGTATCCTCGTAGATGGAATCAAATTTTCCTTTTTCCCTCTCTGTGGTGTTGCAGAACAACACAGAGACACCACAAGCAGAACTGCATGTCAAACTCCCTGTTCTGCAAATATTCCAAATAGCACGTCGGAGTACGCAAATATGGAGTAGAACGCGGATAGCAGGAAGCAGAACTGGAAGCTTGTCAGGTGCATCATGTATCCATCTGCGCTGTGAACGGTGTCTTCATCAGAGTCATCGTGATGGTCTGCTATGTATTCAAAGAGTTCAATGAGTTCCGTCTTTTTTTCCTACACAGTGTAAACTAAGCGTGAGGAGAAGTTCCATCGTGTTGGCGCCACTCTGGGTAGTCTTCGCTGGCATATTTCATCCAGTAGTTTTGTTCGTTTGACAGATCTTGAGAAAAATGTTGCTAGGTCACCAAGATGAGAAAAAAATCTTGACTGACCACCGCAATCTGGAGTACATCTGGGCGGCGAGGAGACTGAACCCTCGCCAGGTAAGGTGGGCCATATTCTTTAACCGTTTTGTTTTCACTCTGTCCTACAGACCAGGTTCCCAGAACGCTAAGGCAGACGCACTGTCCCAGATGTATGACACAGAGGAGCGGTCCATGGATCACACTCCCATACTTCCGGCCTCTTGCCTGGTGGCACCGGTGGTGTGGGAGCTGGATGCGGACATCAAGCGGGCATTACGCACAGAGCCCACTACTCCCAGCTGGGCGCCTGTACGTTCCGTCTGCTGTCTGCGACCATTTGATCTATTGGGCCCACACGTCACCCTCCTCTGGTCATCCTGGCATTGGTTGGAGGGTGTGTTTCCTTAGTGGGAAGTACTGGTGATCCACCTTGGCCAAGGACATGAGGGTTTATGTTTCCTCCTGCTCAGTGTGCGCCCGGTGCAAGCCTCCCAGGCACCTGCCCAGAGGGAAGTTACCTGTTCCACAACGGCCGTAGTCGCACCTGTCGGTGGACTTCCTGACGGATCTTCCTCCCTCACAGGGCAACATCACGATCCTGGTTGTTGTGGATCAGTGTTCTGCCGTCTCCTCCCTTTGCCCGGTCTCCCTACGGCCCTACAGACTGCGGAGGTCCTGTTCACACACGTCTTCCGGCACTACGGGGTGCCTGAGGACATGGGGTCCCCAGTTCACGTCCAGGGTCTGGAGAGCATTCATAGAACGTCTGGGGGTCTCGGTCAACCTCACCTCAGGTTTTCACCCCGATAGTAACGGTCAGGTGGAGAGAGTAAACCAGGATGTGGGTAGGTTTCTGCAGTCGTATTGCCAGGACCAGCCGGGGGAGTGGGCGGCGTTCATCCCCTGGGCAGAGATGGCCCAAAACTCACTCCGCCACTCCTCCAGTAACCTCTCTCCTTTCCAGTGCGTACTGGGGTATCAGCCGGTTCTGGCACCTTGGCATCAGAGCCAGATCGAAGCTCCTGCGGTGGACGAATGGTTTAAGCGCTCGGAGGAGACCTGCGACGCCGCCCATGTTCACCTACAACGGGCCTGAGGCGGCAAAAGGCGAGCGCCGACCGCCACCGCAGCGAGGCCCCGGTGTTCGCACCGGGGGACCGGGTCTTGCTCTTGACCCGAAACCTGCCCCTCCGCCTGCCCTGCCGGAAGCTGGGCCCGCGGTAATTGGGGCCATTCATAGTCCTGAGGAGACTGAACGAGGTATGCTACAGGTTACAGCTTCCCCCAGATTACTGTATTAATCCCTCGTTCCACGTGTCTCTCCTCAGGCCGGTGGTGGCTGGTCCACTCCAGGAGTCTGAGGTGCGGGAGGTTCCTCCGCCCCCTCTGGACATCGGGGGGGGCCTGGCATATGCTGTTCGAGCCATCCTGGACTCGAGGCGTCGGACGAGGGGCCTTCAGTACTTCGTGGAGTGGGAGGGGTACGGTCCAGAGGGGAGATGCTGGGTGCCGGTGGAGGAAGTCTTGGACCCTTTGTTGCTGCGGTCAAAGTCAATGTCATTGGCTGTTGTCTTCTATTCAAAGCCTGAGGGCCTAGCCAATGAGCGTTGAGCACAGCCAGATTATTTCTACCAAGAGATGGCCAAAGAAAAATTCTGATTGGATATTTTTTTCTCTTGGATATTAACCCTTCTTTTTCCAACCCAAACTGAATAAATTCAATAGGAAGATCATTACAATTAAGACACAATTACAAATTATAATATATAAAAATATATACAGATTTATGGGGTGGCAGGTTGTCTAGCGGTTAGAGCATTGCATTGGTAACAGAAAGGTTGCAAGATCGAATCCCTGAGCTGACAAGCCAAAGATCTGTCATTCTTCCCCTGAACAAGGCACTGTTCCTAGGCCATCATTGAAAATAAGAATTTGTTCCTAACTGACTTGCCTAGTTAAATAAAGATAAATGTATTTTATTTATCCTTAGGCCCTCTCTGAGGGTGTAGAGGGCCCAGACTGCTCTCCACCCAATGTCAAAATGGGTAATTGCAGGAAATTTGCTGTAAAACAGAGATTGCTTTTGTTAATCCCTGCCCCTTTGCGAATTAGTAGGTAGAATTGCAGAAATCTTGCTTTAAAACGGTAACATTTTCTTTATGCCCCATGGCAAAATGTGTTGAATTGCAGGAAAGGAAATGGTCCCCACCTTCAATAGGGGGACTTAAAATGTTTTGCAGCGAGGTGGAGGGCACCCCAACCAAATACCTTTAACGGCCGCCAAAACGGCTAGAGCAAGCCCTGGAACGAAGCAAAGCTGCATTTTATAATTATTACAACAGGGAACAGGGCCTAGGTAATACAATGGGAAGCCTCTCTCTCTCCCCAGGTTTCGACTGTATTGTCGAAACCTGCCACTACGCAGCGCACTGCCTTCTCTGAAATCCCCCACGACTCAGCCTCCCGCCTGTTTTAACAACGAGGTAAAGCATTATCCATCGCTGAATTAGATTTCATCCTTTAGCCTACTCATTTTCTTAACCTCTTTTTCTGAATGAAATAGCTGTCTCTCTTCAATGACATGTGGATGCCATCATCATCATTTGAACACCACACCTGTCTCTCCACTGACATTGGCAAGACATCCTGTGAATGATACGTACATACATACATACATTGTAGACAGCTAACGTTATTATATTTGATATTATCCTGAGATTGTCATTAGCGTTGCTCATTCCATGATATAGGATGGCTAAATTACAATGCATAGTAGACTATTGCATAAGGTTTTCTGTTTCTTGCAGCCCGATTTAACACACAAAGGACCTATTTCGTTCTCAGCATGTGCACGCACGCAGGTTACAAAAGCATGTCAGAAAACCTACATGACCTAAAGTGTGATCCTGGTGAATGATAGTAGGCTATCGCTTATCATCATCATCATCATCATCATCATCATCATCATCATCATCATCATCATCATTTGTTGGAGGGGGGGGGGGGGGGGGGGCTAAAATTGATTTATTCCACCGTTTCAGTTCAGCCGGACAATCTTAGCCTAGGCTACTTTGTTGTGATCATTTACACCACAGGACAAGACATGTCCATTCTAACAGGTCGGTGAAGAACAAAGTAGCTTACTAGAAATGGGGTCTTGCATGGGACTTTGATTAAACAGGTTGTGGCGGCCATATAGATCATATTAAATGAATCATTTTAATTATCCTATTAGTATTATATGTAGGTGGCTGGATCAATGCACGTGCAGCAGCTCATAATTCAAGACCCCTTGTGGGCGTAGAAAATGATTGGGGAGAAAAAGGAGGAGGGACAGAAACTCCGCGAAGAGGAAGACTCCAGACAAGGTGATGCAACTCTGAAAATTCTGAATTGACACAACCTGCCACCAGATCTATACGACACCACGCTATGGTAAGCAATCAATGACACAAAACATTGCAATAAGATGATCATACATTATTATAGCTATCTTTCTTGGTACGTTCAGTAGTTTGAAAAGGAGCATCAATCAACTTTAATGTTAACCCACAGTAAAGACATGGGCACGTAACTTAGGCTAGCCATGTGTGGATGCTGAAATATATGATTTTTGCCTTGACTTTACTAAAGTTAATTAAAATTAGCTTGCTAGTTAGCTAGTTGTTTACTCTGAGAATGATACACATTTGGTAAGAAGGACGAGATAAATAGCAATGTCAACGCTAGCCCATACAGTGTTAGCTTATTCACTCCAGTTATAACAGGTTATCTGCAACTGGCTGTACTTGCTATTTGTAATATCACCGTTACTTCTTTTTGGATAAACTCATGCTACAGTTGTGCCTTGGTTACAGATATTTAAAACCAATTTCAACATTGCTACTCAACACGTGGCAGTGTCAGATAACGTTAACCGTAGGCTACTTCCCTAGTTGTTGTTATGACATCATGGAATGGATATGTTGACGATTCTCACAGCGTATTTTAACAGACATTAGATGCTGTGAGAATCATCAACATATCCATTCAATGATGTCAGGGCTTCATCAGTATAGAAGAAGTCTCTGTGGTTTCATAAAGTAACGTTGGACATTTCTCAACAAGTTAACTTAGTTTAAGAAGTCAACAAATATTAAAGGCACATTTTGCCGTTTCAACATCCTGACACTGTTTGGTAAACTGCGGGATTGGGTTTGGTCAGCCTGGGGAAATAGCGTAGCTCATCATCCTATAATTCATAGATCAAGCTGGTGTTATTAGACATATTTCGGGGCCTGTTTGTTTACACTCAAATTATAGGAAAACATAAACAATGGACTAATAGAGCCTGAGATCTTCCATTATGATAATATGATACAGTTATACTAAGCATGAGACATGTGTAAGTTATATTTAACTAATTTCACCCATTATAATCAATGTGTATCATTCCATGCGACTGCTGTAAATATTGGACTGTAGCTTTAACTTAACACCTGTAATCCCTATGAACATTTGTGGATTTCCCCTATTTAATGTGTTTGTTAGTAACAGTAACCTTTGGTTATTGTCAGTTGTTGTCTATAACCATACTCACTCTGATTCTTGTGTAAAAGCTGGGAATTAGACTATGTCTTTAAAAGTCTTGTGAGAATTTTAAAATGGCGAAACAATTATTTGGTTTATTAGTTCCTGAGTGACTGTTATTGTTATTAGTGGCAGTGTGATTTTTTCAAAAGACCTATTTCTTCCGTGCTGCTGCTGTGAAGTGGTGCTACCCCCAGAGGTCAATGTTGCCATTGCAAATGTGATGGTTGTAATGGTGTAATATCACTTGTCTCAGTATTTCAACAGGTTGGACCGAAACCAGTTTAAAATAATATTATGCATTCATGTCAGTTTTATGTATAGTATGAGTTTTTTCTTTTTTCATATTCTAAAAATAGGGTACTTTGTCAAGTACAGGTATGTAAACTACTACTATGGCTTATGAAGTCATCTAGGTTTCTTTCATTTAAATATCCACCCCAAACGCCGCCTTGTTTAACAGGATTATTTTCCAAACGTCAAAAATACTCTACATAAAACATTTGTAGTAGCCTAGTATAACTGCTACTATGGTTTGGAGATTTTGTTTTTACATTCATCACTTACACTGAGTGTACAAAACATTAGGAACACCTTCGTAATATTGAGTTGCACCCCCTTTTGCCCTCAGAACAGCCTCCATTCGCTGGTGTATGGAAAGAGTTCCACAGGGATGCTGGCACATGTTGACTCCAATGCTTCACACAGTTGTGTCAAGTTGGCTCAATGTCCTTTGGGTGGGGGACCATTCTTGATACACGCTGTTCAGTGTGAAAACCCCAGCAGTGTTACAGTTCTTGACTCACTCAAACCAGTACGCCTGGAACCTACTAGCATACCCCGCTCAAAGGCACTTAAATATTTTGTCTTGCCCATTCACCCTCTGAATGGCACACATACACAATCCAAGTCACAATTGTCAGGTGTTCCTAATGTTTTGGTCCAATCAACATTTTTGTTTTAACTGTTTGGACTAATGATTAGCCTACACCCCTGGGGTGTATTCATTACGGAAACTGTTCGAGAACCAAACTGACGCAAATGGAACGAAACGGGACCTACATTAATTTGTCTAATAGAAACTCTTGCTTGCGTTTTCCGTTTGGAGTAAACAGTTTGTTACAAAATGTTTTGCAACAGACTAAATTTTTTGCCACAGAATCGGCATGAAGAAGGATTTTTCAGCTTTGTGACATGGATGACAATTGAGACACGGATGTGTGCCATTGAGGGTTAATGGGCAAGACAAAATATTTAAGTGCCTTTGAACGGGTTATGGTAGTAGGTGCCAGGCGCACTGGTTTGTGTCAAGAACTACAACACTGCTGGGTTTTTCACACTCAACAGTTTCCCGTGTGTATCAAGAAGGGTCCACCACCCAAAGGACATCAAGCCGACTTGACAACTGTGGGAAGCATTGGAGTCAACATGGGCCAGCTTTCGAAACCTTGTAGAGTCCATGCCCCAACAAATTGAGGATATTCTGAGGGCAAAAGGAGGGGTGCAACTCAATATTAGGAAAGTGTTCTTAATATAGGCCTAAATCAAAGGCATGTGTGGTAGGCCTAGTAAGCTTGTAATACATACAGTTGAAGTCAGAAGTTTACATACACTTAGGTTGGAGACATTAAAACTTGTTTTTCAACCACTCCACAAATTTCTTGTTAACAAACTATAGTTTTGGCAAGTCGGTTAGGACATCTACTTTGTGCATCACACAAGTAATTTGTCCAACAATTGTTTACAGACAGATTATTTCACTTATAATTCACTGTATCACAATTCAGCCTTTCAGGTTATGTAGATATAGGACTTGTTTTACTGTGGATACAGATACTTTTGTACCTGTTTCCTCCAGCATCTTCACAAGGTCCTTTGCTGTTGTTCTGGGATTGATTTGCACTTTTCTCACCAAAGTACGTTAATCTCTAGGAGACAGAACGCGTCTCCTTCCTGAGCGGTATGACGGCTGCTTGGTCGAATGGTGTTTATACTTGTGTACTATTGTTTGTGTAGATGAACGTGGTACCTTCAGGCATTTGGAAATTACTCCCAAGGATGAACCAGACTTGTGGAGGTCTACAATATTTTTTCTGAGGTCTTGGCTGATTTCTTTTGATTTATCCATGATGTTGTTGGAATTGGCCAAACTTTGATCATTGAGATAGTAAATGAATGATAGGAAATGAAAGAGACTGGGTTATGTCAGAAGTTAATGGTTCTATGAAGAAAAACAATGGACATCTGTGGATTAGATGAAGGAACGTGTTGAGGTCAGAAGGTGAAGACAGATTCTCTTAAGGCAGTAATAAAGGTTTATCATCCTGTTACCCTCTTTATTAGCTTCTTGTGGAGCCATAAACTGTAAGGATTGGAGGAGGAGTGTCTTAAGTAGGATGTATATAAACTGTAATGGAGAGAAATGTTTGGCTGTCTGATTACAGCTGTACAGAACATTTGGGAATAATTAAACTTGGTTAAAGCTTCTCTAGTGTCCGTGAGTTATTTACTCTGAAAACCTGAACCTAACAGTGTCAAGCAAAGAGGCACTGAGTTTGAAGGTAGGCCTTGAAATACATCTACAGGTACACCTCCAATTGACTGAAATGATGTCAATTAGCCTATCAGAAGCTTCTAAAGCCATGACATAATTTTCTGGAATTTTCCAAGCTGTTTAAAGGCATAGGCAACTTAGTGTATGTAAACGTCTGACCCACTGGAATTGTGATACAGTGAATAATAAGTGAAATAATCTGCCTGCAAACAACTGTTGGAAAAATTACTTGTGTAATGCACAAAGTAGATGTCCTAACCGACTTTCCAAAACTATAGTTTGTTAACAAGAAATTTGTGGAGTGGTTGTAAAACGAGCTTTAATCACTCCAACCTAAGTGTATGTAAACTTCCGACTTCAACTCTGTATATATATATATATACAGTTGAAGTTGAAAGTTTACATACACTTAGGTTGACATTTAAAAAAAAATGTCCTCTGGTCTGATGAAACAAAAATTGAACTGTTTGGCCATAATGACCATCGTTATGTTTGGAGGAAAAAGGGGGAGGCTTGCATGCCGAAGAACACCATCCCGACCGTGAAGCACGGGGGTGGCAGCATCATGTTGTGGGGATGCTTTGCTGCAGGAGGGACTGGTGCACTTCACAAAATAGATGGCATCATGAGGATGGATATGTATGTGTATATATTGAAGCAAAATCTCAAGACATCAGTCAGGAAGTTAAAGCTTGGTCGCAACTGGGTCTTCCAAATAGACAATGACTCCAAGCATACTTCCAAAGTTGTGGCAAGATGGCTTAAGGACAACAAAGTCAAGTTATTGGAGTGGTCATCACAAAGCCCTGATCTCAGTCCTATAGAAAGTTTGTGGGCAGAACTGAAAAGCGTGTGCGAGCAAGGAGGCCTACAAACCTGACTCAGTTACACCAGCTCTGTCAGGAGGAATGGACCAAAATTCAGCCAACTTATTGTGGGAAGGTTGTGGATGGTTACCCAAAACGTTTGACCCAAGTTAAACAATTTAAAGGCAGTGCTACCAAATACTAATTGAGTGTATGTAAACTTCCGACCCACTGGGAATGTGATGAAAGAAAAAAAATCTGAAATAAATAATTCTCTCTACTATTATTCTGACATTTCACATTCTTAAAATAAAGTGGTGATCCTAATTGACCTAAGACAGGCAATTTTTACGAGGATTAAATGTCAGGAATTGTGAAAAACTGAGTTTAAAGGTATTTTGCTGAGGTGTATATAATCTTCTGACTTCAACTGTATATATATCATATATTTGTAATAATGACAATTACAACAATACTGAATGAACAATGAACCCTTTTATTTTAACTTAATATTGTCACGCCCTGACCTTAGAGATCCTTTTTATGTCTCTATTTTGGTTTGGTCAGGGCGTGAGTTGGGGTGGGCATTCTATGTTTTGTGTTTCTATATGTTTCTATTTCTTTGTGTTTGGCCGGGTGTGGTTCTTAATCAGAGGCAGCTGTCTATCGTTGTCTTTGATTGAGAACCATACTTAGGTACCCCTTTTTTCCACCTGTCTTGGTGGGAAGTTGACTTTGTTTAGGGCACATAGCCTTTAGCTTCACGGTTTGTTTTTGTAGTGTTTATTCTTTTGTTTTAAAATCCGGAAGCTATCATTTCGAAAACAAAACGTTTATTCTTTCAGTGAAATACGGAACCTTAACGTATTTTATCGAACGGGTGGCAACCCTAAGTCTAAATATTTCTGTTACGTTTCACAACCTTCAATGTTATGTCATAATTATGTACAATTCTGGCAAATTAGTTCGCAATGAGCCAGGCGGCCCAAACTGTTTCATATACCCTGACTCTGCGTGCAATGAACGCAAGAGAAGTGGCACAATTTCCCTAGTTAAAATTGCCTGCTAACATGAATTTCTTTTAACTAAATATGCAGGTTTAAAAAAAATAGACTTCTGTATTGATTTTAAGAAAGGTTTATGGTTTAGGGTTAGGTACTTTCGTGCAACGATTGTGCTTTTTTCGTGAATGTGCTTTTGTTAAAACATCACCCGTTTGGGGAAGTAGGCTGTGATTCAATGATAAATTTACAGCCACTGCATTGATTATATGCAACGCAGGACAAGCTAGTTAACCTAGTAATATCATCAACCATGTGTAGTTAACTAGTGATTATGTTAAGATTGATAGTTTTTATAAGATAAGTTTAATGCTAGCTAGCAACTTACCTTGGCTCCTTGCTGCACTCGCATAACAGGTGGTCAGCCTGCCATGCAGTTTCCTCGTGGAATGCAATATAATCGGCCATAATCGGCTTCCAAAAATGCAGAATATCGATGTTATGAAACTTGAAATCGGCCCTAACTAATCGGCCAATTAATCGGTCGACCTCTAGTATAAATGTGAGTTTCTGTGCCTCTGCTTCCACACACATTGTTTTCACCATATCGTTTGTGGCGGTAATATATAAGTAGGAATGGTTCAAATGGGAATGATTTTCCCATGATCTAAGGGCGCTCTCTGGTTTATATTTATCTTTTAGATTAGAATAATTTTCATTTGGATTTTTAAGGTTAACCACTTTACAATGATTTTCGCGATCCCGTTTTTCATATCAGGTGAGTCATGACCCCTAGTTTGGTAACTGCTGACATACAGTAGGGTCTCATGGTCCCCTTCTGTGTCTTCATCTGTTTCTTTCTTGTTAACCATTTCCCATCCTGGAGTCTGAGACCTTATAGGAATCTGTGGGAGAGAAGAGGCATAGCGTAGACACTACACATAACTCTACTATCATCATCATCATGATTTATACCATGTTATCCACTCTTACACTCTTAGAAAAAAAGGTGCTATCTAGAACCTAAAAGGGTTCTTCGACTGTACCCATAGGATAACCCTTTGAAGAACCCTTTTTGGTTCCAGGTAGAAACCTTTTGAGCAACCGTTAATAATGTAATTACAAACCCTTTATAAACTCTATACAAATAGAACCTTATTGAAAAGTGTTACCCGATTTTCTTGTCATTTGCTACCAATACATTTAACTATCACTTAATAAAACCGCTCAAAACTGATAACTATTGAACCAAAATTGTGTAGTGCCTAGTTTACGTATACATTTTGAGAACTGCTGAACACTACAAAAAATTGAGTCGAGCATGTCAATTACTCATTCAGTTGTAATGGTGTGCATGCAAATTTGCTACATTCTCCTCTATGCCAATCTACACCTATGATTTTAAAATCCTGTCTTGCAATGGATAAGAGTATCTGCGACTAACGGGTAAATGTTATGTATATGTAAAATTATAAATGTATCAATTGACAACAATTTAGGTTGGTATAGGGTTAGTTTAGATTTAAGCAATAAGGCCCAAGTGGGTGTGGTATATGGCTAATATACCTCAGCTAAGTGCTGTTTTATATGGCCAATATGCCCTTAGCCGTGGTATATTGGCCATGTACCACAAAACCCAGAGGGGCCTTATTGCTATTATAAACTGATTACCATCTTAATTAGAGCATTCAAAATAAATGTCTTGTCATATGCGTGGTATATGGTCTGATATTCCGTGGCTGTCAGTCAATCAGCATTCAGGGCTCGAACCACCCAGGTTATAATACAACTACTAAGCTGTTTCAGTAACCGCATCAACTATATTTTCTATCAACTTCTGGAAACATCTGTCTGGAAACACTTCTGGAAACATTTTGACCACTTTCCAAACAACTTAGACAAAAAAGAGCATATGAAATCTTAGTCTATAAATAACTTAAACCAATCAAGAGAGACAGCTGCTTTAGTAACCACATCAACTACTTAAATTAGGTTAACTTTCCGCTGTTGAATTTACTGCCTTGGAACTTTCAGAATTGTCAGAGGTAGAGCACAAGGAGGAGCACATTCTAAGACTGATTATGCCACACAGCTCACTCCAACCCACTAAAATAGCCCACTATAACAAACCTACACTCACTAAACACTACAATAGCTATCCCACATAGTATAGCTAACCCTACCTATCTACAGCAATCACTACTACTACTGCTGGGCTACAGTCACTATTTCCACTACAACGGCAGTCATTACGTCTATTGTTACTATCCAATTAAAGGCTACTATCCCACTGCTTATTATACAGTCAGTACTACACTAGCCTACATTTTTCAACACTAGCCTCTAAAAACTAACATAAATACTTTGACAGCTAAAGCTAGTCACACAATTTTACTTCATGTAAAATTACCCTTTCTAGTTTGTATCAGATCATTTGCATAATGCTGTTAGTTAGGCTATGACACGACACAAGTAGTCTGCTCTTACATAAGGCCAGGCCAATGTTCACGGTCACCGACAACCGTTGTAGGGGGGGCTTTTCCCTGTGGCTTTTCTCTGCAACTTCACTATTACTATTACACTTCGTTATTATCAGTAACATTTAATTATTATTCAAGTTATTACTTCTAAATATGAGTCTAGTATACAAATTAAGAAATGTCTGATTGGAGAGGAATTCCCCAAAAATACAGATTCCGATTTTGACCCACGAAACCATTCACACCAAGTCCGATAAGTTTTTCTCTCCACTTTTCCGAACAATTCGCATAACGGCACCAACACTGTGGTCATTCTCTGTAAAAATATTAGGTTAGAGGCTATACATCCTATAGGACGAATCATGAAAGGAGCTTGGCTACGTTTAATTCACTTGCACCCCATTGAATAAGAAGAAATGTAAAACTGGCATTTTAGGAAACTTTTTGAATGGACATAGAGAATTAGTGAACTCATACACACCCACCTAAAAAACCATGAAAGCCGCCTGCAGCGCTTCTCACTCAGAAACATAAGCAAATCACATTTGTCCTTTCCCAAAAATGTATTAAAAACCTTGCCTTAGCATCAACTCCTTTCTGTCGGATATAAAAAAATTGTCTACATAATAGGATGATACAAAATCAATGTAGCCTATCATATAAATTGAAAGGCAAAGTTTTAAGGGGGATGTATAGAAACAGCTGTGATAGGCATGAAGATGAAATTGACAACCATTAGAACATTGAAACACATGCACAACAACCTGTCCATAGCCTATTGATCAACCTGTCCATAGCCTATTGATCAACCTGTTCATAGCCTATTGATCAACCTGTCCATAGCCTATTGATCAACCTGTCCATAGCCTTTTGATCAACCTGTCCATAGCCTATTGATCAACCTGTCCATAGCCTATTGATCAACCTGTCCATAGCCTAATGATCAACCTGTCCATAGCCTATTGATCAACCTGTCCATAGCCTAATGATCAGCCTGTCTATAGCCTATTGATCAACCTGTCCATAGCCTAATGATCAACATGTCGATAGTCTAATGATCAGCCTGTCTATAGCCTATTGATCAACCTGTCCATAGCCTATTGATCAACCTGTCCATAGCCTATTGATCAACCTGTCCATAGCCTATTGATCAACCTGTCCATAGCCTACTGATCAACCTGTCCATAGCCTAATGATCAGCTGTTGATTTTAGTGAAGCAATGGGTGGTAATTCTGACACTACATTTTCTTTTGATTGCTTTATCTAAATCTGTGCAACCACTTACTGATAGGGGTAAACGCCGGCAGATATTTTTTTATTTTAGGGTTGCCTATAGCACAGGTAGTCGCCTAGATTCACTTTAGCAGGTCTATAATATGTAGCATAATATATAGACTATATGAAGGATGCATTCATATATTAATTCACTTCTAACTTAAATATCTCTCTGTCTTCACTGTTTCCTTCTTGCACAATTCACGCCACTCCACTGACCTATCTCTTTCTTCTCTTTCTAGCTCTTGAACAAGTGGCCTATTTATAGACAATGAACAGCAATATAGTTTGAAACATATTTTGAGCTATTTTTAAAAACAAATATAGGCCTATTTTAGGAGACAAGCATCGATCGATCCTCTTGCTTGCTGAAAGGCTATAAAATAGTGTTACGTCCGTCGTCGGAATGAGACCAAAGCGCAGCGTGGAAAGTGTTCATCGTACTTTATTTGAATGAACACCAAAAAACAACAGGGGACAAGGTCTTGTCCCCTGCCATAATCTCCTCCCATGTCCATGATGTCCTCCACTCACTTTTCTCCCGAGCCCAGGATCCCTGCTCCTCCTGTCCACGCTGCTTGGTCCTTTGGTGGTGGGATGTTCTGTTACGTCCGTCGTCGGAATGAGACCAAAGCGCAGCGTGGAAAGTGTTCATCGTACTTTATTCGGATGAACACCAATAAACAACAAAGGATAAACGAACGTAAAGTTCTGCAGGGCTCAACAGCTACTCTGCAAAAACAGCATCCCACAAACTAGGGTTGAAAACAGGCTGCCTAAGTATGATTCCCAATCAGAGACAACGATAGACAGCTGCCTCTGATTGGGAACCATACCCGGGTAACAAAGAAATAGAAATCTAGAATGCCCACCCAAATCACACCCTGACCTAACCAAATAGAGAAATAAAAAGGCTCTCTAAGGTCAGGGCGTGACAAATAGGCTACAGCATTGGCAATGCACTGGCAGGGAAGTTTGAATGGCGAGAGCGACGTGTAGCCTAGCTCTGGTGTGATGTGATAACATTGGTTACATTGATACCTTGCTGCACGGATGCATTGCAAGCGTAAAAAACAGGCAGAGAGAAATTAATTAATTTATTCACATCACGAATCCACAAACCTGTCAGTAACAGTGCATGGCCTGTTAGTGGCGGTGTCCCAGATAACAATTTCTATTGGTCAATATCGTATTTTTGCATGCAAAGACGCAAAAATCGAACCTGTTACGAATAAATAATTGATTGATTGTTGGAAAACAATATTCATTTATCGTATAAATATTTTTCTTCCAAATGTGTCGGACGAAAATAACGGACTTGGTGAGAAAGGGCCTTTCCAGAAAATAGGCCTTTTACAAGATTAAATCATGACAGGAGCGTTTGATTCTTATTAAAGAGAGAGAGTCCAGACAGGCTACTTTAGAAAACTTTCTGAATGGACATATAGGCCTATAGTGAGAATCTGTGAACTGACACGCACACCCGCGTAAAAGGATCCGTCAATCAAAGCCCCCAGTATGTCAGACTCAAGCAAATATTTCTCCTTTCCTTAAAACATATTAAAAAACCTATGCCTACCATAGGCTTTCTGAAAGTAAGGTATAAGATAATGAATTGACAAGGAATGTTTGAAAGGGAAAGAAAGCTATGCGATAGTATGAAGATGAAATTGACAATCATTAAAATAGAAACAAATACATGGAACATGTCCATAGCCTTTTTATCAGCGTTGATTAGTCTATAAATTAAGAAAAGATTCCGTATCAAATTACTTCTTGCCAGGCTGGATAGGATTGGTAGCATTGTCCATTTGGCACAACATTAGTGCATTATAGACCTCCGAGCCAGAACAACTTTGTCGGCTGCTGTTTAATAATTAATGAATAGTCAGACACATCCAACCTTTTTTAAAGGTGCACTTTTTGAAATTGCTACACCCTTTCCTGGTTGCAAAAATTATAATAGTTCGCCTAATTTCAGTTTCTGACAAAACAAGCAAGTATAGTGTAAAGAATCATTGTACCATCTTAACCACTGTGAAATATATTTTCCATTACCAAAAATATTGTATTTTCAGCAGTTTGAACCTGGTGTACAAAACCAAAAGTAAACCACACAAAAACAAAACTTAAGAACGGGAAACATAGAAATAGTGCACATAGAACAGATCTACCGCTTCATAGACTTGCTTTCAATGAGAATGACAGATCTATAACTCACATTTTATATGTGGATTTGGTCGGGTCGCTCTCAAAAGTTACATATTGCAGCTTTAAAAGAGACAAGCAAGCAATGAAAACATGCATTGTATAAAAGAAAGTCCACACATCAAACATTTTTTTTACTGAAGTGCCATAGCCTATGGGCTAGCGCTTCTACATCCCCACAAGTCTAGCAGATTAGCTGCTTGAGCATCAAACAACAGTTGGAATGAGGAGGAGATGTAGACAGACTACGTTAGCAAAACGATTTCTTATGATCACTAGTAAACAGTACCGCTATTAGGTCAAGTTTATCTACATGAAAATAAAGTTAATAAAAATGAATGAAAAATGAATGTAGGCCTATTTACAAGCATCTCGCTACACTCGCAATAACATCTGCCAATCATGTGTATGTGACCAATACAATTTGATTTAAACAAGTTTTAACTTATTTATGTTTCTCATGGTGGTCTTCATCCATAACCATCAGTTAGAAAGTTATTCAATTACCGTCACAGACATAGCTGCATTGAAATTCAACAATGCACTACATCAAAGCAGTGTGTAGCCTAGACCTACTGAGTAGACTACATTCCAGTTATCACAGTGTGTGAATGAGGAAAGTGTCTCTGTGACACTCACTTGTGCATTGTGGTAAGACGCTCAAGAGGAGGTATGGGTGAGAGACAGACAAACAGAAACAGCACATAGGCCCTAATGGAAATTTTCCAAAGCTCTATAATGAATCTGAAAGTAGATTGCTGTGTCCACTGTGTACTTTTGCTTTCATTGTTGTTTTCGGGAGGGTGTTAGCGGTGCATATCAAACAACTAACCAGGCGTATACAAGAGGACATTTCAGAATGCCAGCCATGCAGTATTTTGAGTAGCAGGGATTAGTGTTGCCACGTAGGGCTGTGGCGGTCACGACAATTCGTCAGCCCGGTGATTGTCAAAGAAATAACTGTCGGTCTTATGGTAATTGGCGTTAATTAACATAAACACATTTTGCATTTCCTGGCTTCCACACAAAGCCTACAAGCCACTGATGCAGACCTTTGGAACATCTACATTTTAAAAAGTCTAATACATCCATGTAATATAGCCTACACCTTCACAATGAATCCATTATTTATTTTAGACAGGTCTGAAGAAGCATGATATGAAGAAAATGTAGTCTATATTAGAAGAACAGAGTTGCATAGTTGTCCTGATCTGGCTATGCCAAATGGCTGTGGGCTACACTAGTTTCTTAGAATTCCATGGCATTATTTTATATTATTTTATAGTATGAAAAATACAATTGAACAAAGCTGAATAAAATAGAAAGGATATTTTCTCCAAATGATTTGAGAGAGTGCGCACATGAGGCTATTCTGTGTTCAGTGGTTAACAAAGAAATAGGTACTCCTATATGCTTAATTTAGAGTTATTAATGTAACTTTAGTTGTTCTACAAATGATGGGCTATATGTTTAGATTTGTAATACGTTGTAAAGCTGCATGATGCAACACTAGTGATGCTCTTCGTTTTTTTGTGCAGGCTGTACACACTTATCAGTCTCTCATTCACAATTTGACAAGCACTTGATATTGCCTCGAATTTCACGGCTGCATCCCTTTTGTGTGGCCGTAATGCACCCTTAAAAGATCCATGCCTTTTGTGGCCATTGTGCCCTTGGCCCGGTGTGCTGTGTTGTACCCTTCTCCCTGAGTGCTGCGCGCTCTGAAACACCTCTCACATGGGTCTGCATCACGTGATTGGGTTGTTCTCACAGGCTACAAGTGAAGACAGATATGGGACGCAACTGCGCGTGTCCTTCTACAATTCCGAGGTGCATATTGAACTGTCCACATTTACTTTTCGTCAGCCAACAAGATGAGTAGGTCTGACGAACAGCAAAATGTGTCAATGTCAGTCTACTAACCCCCATAGTACAAAAGTTGACCTATTCTGTGCGTGAAATAAATATTCCAAACATAGTCTGGGACTATTGTGGAATGCAATAGATCCCAAATGAATACAACCACTAGCATCAACAACAAAAAAATGCATTGTGGCTGACGCAACAGATTAGAACGTTTAGCTTTAAATGTTGATAAACTATTAGGTTATTTCTTCACATTATAAGCGCAGCAATGCACACATGGTAGTAGGCTATAAGCGCAAATGTTCCATTAGCGGAAAACACCAATATCAAAAGTGACCGCAAATGCAATTTTGCATGTAATGCTTTTATTATAAAGGTGCATTTTTATGGTGAAAATTATCTCCCCCAAACTTGAAACTCACACACTGTTTATGTATGTGTCACGTTCCTGACCTATTTCTGTTAGTTTGTTGTATGTGTTAGTTGGTCAGGACGTGAGTTTGGGTGGGCATTCTATGTTTTCTGTTTCTATGTTGGTTTAAGGGTTGCCTGGTATGGCTCTTAATTAGAGGCAGGTGTTTGTCGTTCCTCTAATTGAGAGTCATATTTAGGTAGGTTGTTTCACAGTGTTCGTTGTGGGTGGTTGTCTCCTGTGTCAGTGTTTGTCGCACCATACGGGACTGTTCGGTTTGTTTTTGTACATCGTCATTTTGTGTAGTCTATTTTCCCTGTTCGTGCGTTCTTCGTGTTTAATGTAAGTTCGTCGTCCAGGTCTGTCTACTCCGTTTGTTGTTTTGTTAGTTATAGTGAAGTTCGCGCCTTGGTTCCATCACTACTCCTCCTCTTCGGTTGAAGAGGAGGAGGACCACCGTGACAGTATGACAGTTAGGCTCTACACCCCTTGTAAAGCAGATTAATGTGCTTAATTTTAGTTTGGTCACTTTAGTTGTGACACAAACCGTATCAAACATATAGGCCTATGGGATAGGCTACATGAGGTGTGGGACTATGATTTGAAAAAGTCGTCAAAAAAAGTATTTATTTGTTGCCTTATGCTGGGCATAATTCACAAGTGATAGGCTAATATTGTCACCCATCACACTATTCTTGATGTAATCTTGTCTTTACATATATTATTTAGTATATGTGTGTATGTTGGCTACTAATGACTGTTTCATATGATACTACAACATTTTTCAGCCATACTGATCTTAAGAACCCGCTGCCGGCTGTTATATAATGTTTATAATTTTTTTTAAATAAATTCTGTTATGTTTTTTAGGCAACAGCAACTCTTCTCTTGTATGTGCCTGTTCAATAATGTCCACTTCACTTTCATGCACATATCACGTGTGGCAGCTGTAATCTGCCAGCTACATCCACTTCCAGCCATCACTCACCCGTGCTTCTCTCCGTCTGCTCTTCATGCACATCTATTCCATCAGCTTTTAAAATGTGAAGTTGGAGACCCTGATGAGTCTCCCGTTGTTAAATTTGTACATTTGATACATTGGAGAAGCGCGCAGAGCGAGAAAAGTTGATACATGGTATATCGTTTAATCCCTGTGTAAACATATAGGCCTAATGTAAGCCTAAACTATCAAAAATCTATCTCTTTCTGGTGCTCCTTAAATTCTGTTTGGTGCCCAGTGGTCTAAATCAAGGTCACACAGTGATTTTTGGTAGTCTTAAACAAATCTACTTTGAAAACAAAAGTATACATGTTACACACATGGTTATGGGCTTAAAAAAGGAGACACCTGTACCATGTCAGATATAGAGTTGATTCAATTTTACACTTTATATACAGTACCAATCAAAAGTTTGGACACACCTACTCATTCCAGGTGACTACCTCATGAAGCTGTTAGAGAGAATGCAAAGAGTGTGTTATTTCATAGTTTTGATGTCTTCACTATTATTTTAAAATGTAGAAAATAGTAAAAAATTTAGAAAAACCCTTGAATGAGTAGGTGTGTCCAAACCTTTGACTGGTACTGTATATCAGAGGGAGAGAGAGAGAGATTTCCTCTTACTGACACAATGGCATGTATATTACTTTCTGCCATTCCTCCAGCCAAATCACAGGAAGGCCTTTGCAAATAGGTAGGCCTTTGCAAATAGGTAGGCCTTTGCAAATAGGTAGGCCTTTGCAAATAGGTAGGCCTTTGCAAATAGGTAGGCCTTTGCCATTATATGCAGTATTCTATTATACAGTGAACAGTGGGAAGTTAAATGCAATATGTGTTGTATTGAGTAGAAGTGGGAATATCAGTGACAGGTTTTTTTGTGTAGCACATGCGCATCGCGTTTAAAAAACTGGAACAAGTATGGAACAAGACGCTATGCCACTGAAGTTTCCTCCCCGTGCTATCACAATACTATGTTGTTCAACAGCCATGTTTTGCTGGCCCATAATTGCATGTTTTTTGGCCATTTTTATCATCGTCATTCATGCTGGTATGAAATGATCGGCCTACCCTCATCTGATCTAGTCAAACATTTGAATTATCTGTCCTGCCTCTTCTGTTTGTATTGATTTGAGATTTTATGGCAATAATATGTTAATGTTGTCATTGGTTGAGTGAACTAGTGGAATGCAGGGGGATTTGCCCGAAACCACATCGACTCAATTTCAGAGTAATAACTCACGCATGGCTGTCAATTAGAGATATGCACCAAAATTCAGGGGCCTCACACAGATCTTAGGTTATTAGCAGTTACTAAGGTTAGATTCAAACTACAACTTACATAACTGTGTGGTAGCTAAAAACCTAAATGGACAGTGGGGAATTTACTTTACTTTTCCGCTGGACTGGTGGATAATCATTAACAGGTTATCTGATCGAAATTGGAACCACTATTTTTTTAAATTTTTAATTTTTATATTTCACCTTTATTTAATCAGGTAGGCCAGTAGAGAACAAGTTCTCATTTAAAACTGCGACCTGGCCAAGATAAAGCAAAGCAGTGCGACACAGACAACAACACAGAGTTACACATGGAATAACATGGAATAAACAATAAACAAGCCAATAACACAATAAACAAGTCAATGACACAGTAGAAAAAAAGAAAGTCTATATACAGTGTGTGCAAAAGGCATGAGGAGGTAGGCAATAAATAGGCCATAGTAGCGAAGAATTACAATTTAACAGATTAACACTGGAGTGATAAATGAGCAGATGATGATGTGCAAGTAGAGATACTGGTGTGCAAACGAGCAGAAAAGTAAATAAAAACAGTATGGGGATGCGGTAGGTAGATTGGGTGGGCTATTCACGGATGGACTATGTACAGCTGCAGCGATCGGTTAGCTGCTCAGATAGCAGATGTTTAAAGTTGGTGAGGGAAATATAAGTCTCCAGCTTCAGCGATTTTTGCAATTCGGTTGAAAAGCATGCATTTGGTTTTACTAGTGTTTAAGAGCAGTTGGAGGCCACGAAAGGAGTGTTGTATGGCATTGAAGATCGTTTGGAGGTTAGTTAGCACAGTGTCCAAGGAAGGGCCAGAAGTATACAGAATGGTGTTGTCTGCGTAGATGTGGATCAGGGAATCACCCGCAGCAAGAGCGACATCATTGATATATACAAAGAAAAGAAATCGGCCCAAGATTTGAACCCTGTGGTACCCCCATAGAGACTGCCAGAGGTCCGGACAACAGACCCTCCGATTTGACACACTGAACTTTGTCTGTAAAGTAGTTGGTGAACCAGGCAAAGCAGTCATTAGAGAAACCAAGGCTATTGAGTCTGCCGATAAGAATGTGGTGAAAGCCTTGGCCAGGTCGATGAAGACGGCTGCACAGTACTGTCTTTTATCGATTGCGGTTATGATATCGTTTAGTACCTTGAGCGTGGCTGAAGTGCACCCGTGACCGGCTCGGAAACCAGATTGCACAGCGGAGAAGGTACGGTTGGATTCGAAATGTCAGTGATCTGTTTATTAACTTGGCTTTCGAAGACTTTAGAGAGGCAGGGCAGGATATATATAGGTCAGGCTGGTAATAGGGGTTGCAACAATGGCGGCGGATAGTTTTAGAAAGAGGGGGTCCAGATTGTCTAGCCCAGCTGATTTGTACGGGTCCAGGTTTTGTAGCTCTTTCAGAACATCTGAAAGAGCTGCAAAACCAGATAGTTTGGCTATCTGGTTTTGGGTGAAAGAGAAGCTCAAAATGTACTTGTCACATGCGCCGAATACAACAGGTGTAGGTAGACCTTACAGTGAAATGCTTACTTACAAGCCCTTAACAAACAATGCAATTCTAAGAAAAATAAGTGTGAAGTAAAAAATAGATAAGTAAAAAAAAATGAATAAAATAAATATAACAAAAATAAAAGTTACAAATAATTAAAGGGCAGCAGGAAAATAACAATAGCGAGGCTATATACAGGGGGTACGGATACAGAGTCAATGTGCGGGGGCACCAGTTAGTCGAGGTAATTGTTTTCAATCAGAGCACGACGGTAAATGCCGTTGAGGCTGGCGGTGAAAACTGTCAGCCACCACGGTAGACGGGACATGCCACCAGAATTCAAATATTTCAACGTCTGAGCGTAGCGTTGTTTTCTACCGGATGTTGATTTGCACTGTTTGTTTACTGAAATCACCATAGCAACGCATACTGTCGTGCTTGCTTGCTTTTCCTGTCACCCTCTTTCTTGCTTTCTTGTCCTTTTATACCGACTGGTATGACGTTTTTTGCACCCCTCGTCTAAACGCAGCATAAGTGGTTTGTCAGTATTGAGGTCAATATTTGCCAGGTTCCAGTCTGACAACAAGCCCCTACATTACCCTAGCCCTTAAGAACAACCCCCCAGCAGTAACCACAGGAGGCAGTTCTGACTTAAGTTTGATCCTCTTGAGGTGGGTTGTGAAGATCTGCACCTACCACTTGCAGACACAGTTCCCAGTGATATCAACAATACAGTCAGTGCCCGTTACTGAGCCAAGGCCTTATTCCACTAATCCAGTGAAAAGATTAACCACGACTGGCCTAGCGCACGTGCTTCTGTGTGTGTGTGTGCTTGTGTGTGCTTCTGTGCACGTGTGGGGTGTTCAGTGCATGGAGGGCCCGTAGATGGTAGCAGAGATTATGGCCTTGAAAAGAGATTCCACATTCACAGCATTCACAGCATTCTCAGCAGCATTTGGCTAGAATGTCTGGCGTAGAAGGAGTTCACAAAGTGATCTTCGTATGTCATCACTGTTCATTCAACAATAGCTAATTAAACCACCCCTACCCGCATGGCCTGAAACTGACATTTCCAACTTGTTTATGTAACCCATTATTCTTTGTTGAGTAACATCTAAATGTTTGTTGTACCTCTTATACCACAAAAACATACATTAGATATATATACAGATACCATTATATATATATATATATATAGCCTTTTTATATAAAAAAAAAAAATATATATATATATATATATATATATATATATATATATATATATATATATAAAGGCTACATTAATTTCTCAGCTGAACAGATACCGTTACATTGTTCCATGAGTTTGGATGCTTCTTGATCATGCTGTAAGTAAATGCCAATGTACAGTTTGAGCATGTACCAACCTGTGTCTATGTCAGTCTGAGTTGTGGTTATTCATAGGTTACCTCAAGCTTCTGTTTACTTGAATAAACTCTGTCATACAGTAGATTCAGATTGATTCTTTACATTTCCACTCGTCCTCATCAAAGTTATGGCTCTTGCTCCTGTTTTACCCTCTTAGCCAATATTTAGTGTGTCTATTTTGAGATTGCCTTATTGTTAGTTGGACTGAAATGAGCTTGTATTTTGTTTTCAACCATTGCAAAGTAAACATTCCAAAGAGAATATGCTTGGCTTTATTACAGCCAAACATCCTTAGCAGAAACCGTAAACCCCAGAATAGTGAAATTCAATGCTTTGTGCAGCTCCACTAAACCACGAGGCTGACACTAGGCCTAGCTCGTATCTGTCTGTGCCTGGTGTAGTAGTGGGGTGTGTGGTGCTCCATAAACATAGTATTTACTGGCTTAATGCCAGTAAATACTATGATAATAACTTTAAGAAATTGTTTCTAGAATGTGTCTTTCCCAATTTCACACTTAGCTGGTTCAATTTGGTTTTAGTAAACTCCTTCAGGAGGTGTAAAAACACAATCCTAGGCAACACAGTGACTACGGTCTGGTTTTAATGATGGACTCTTTTGGCATAGAGAACCTACGTCACTTCCTACGTCACTACTTTATCCGCTGGAATAAAATGCAGAATAGTAGCTAGCAAGATGGAGATCACAGAAGTTATTTTTAATGAGTGCTGTTCGCAAGTGGCTAGTTGGCATCTAGTACCTTAACTAAAACCACTGCAAAGGTTTTGCGTGCAAACTTTGTTTTTGAATTGTGACCGTCTGGATGGCTGCCTTGGTATTTGTTGGGAGAGCCCTGATCCCCCCCCTTATTGATGTAGGCAGTGATGTAGTTCCTCTATGCCAAAAGAGTCCATCATTGAAACCAGACCCTAATCACTGTGTTGCCTAGGATCGGGTTTTCGAGACTAAGCAGAAAGTGCCATGGGCCTAGCCCAACAAGCAGCAGTGAGGAACTGTAGTGTGAGCCCCCAGTGCTATCTATAGGGTGGTGGGTGGGTGGAGGGCATGTGAGGAGGTGTAGTATCAGGTAGCTACAGAGACAGTAGGAGGAGGCCAATCTTACCATAGCAGATTGTCATTACTGCTTGTCCTGTAGTGATGAGGGAAAATCTATACAGTTACATATTGCAATATTAAGTATTGATTTATTTTTATTTTTAATTATGGGTAGCGTTAGTCGGCTGTACCTGGTTATAAACAAATGTGCTCATGCTCTCTGTCGTCTCCCTCAGACATATAATGAGTAATATGTGTGGAACATCCAATCGCAATAAAATCACATTGTCGAATCGCAATACATATAGAATTGTGGTAATCGCAATACATATCGCATCGACACCTAAGTGTTGTGATATTATCATATCGTGAGGTCCCTGGCAATTCCTAGGCTCATTATCCTGCCATTGCTTAGGATAGGAGTAGTGGAGTTGGAGTTCAGCTAACACCATTTAGCCTAAAATTGACCACTAAGAGGCTAAAGGACAAGGGCCAAGTGAGTTTTAGGACCTGTCGACTGGAGAAAGCCATTGTATGAATGAATCTGTTTGATGTTATGGCAGACATCCGCATGCATGTTTTACCCATTTCTTCTATAATCCCTGCCAAAGCCAATAATGATATCATTGTCGTTAGTATATATTATTGTAGCCTACTTCAAATGATTGGGTCTCAATTCGAAGACCATATCTGGATAATATGTATAAGCCACTTCTAGATCCATTTGTTTGGCAACAATAACTGGGTAGCATATCTATCTTTTTTATTATTATTATTATTATTATTATTATTATTTTTTTAAAATACATTTTATCCCCTTTTCTCCCCAATTTTCGTCATATCCAATCGCTAGTAATTACTATCTTGTCTCATTGCTACAACTCCCGAATGGGCTCGGGAGAGACGAAGGTCGAAAGCCACGCGTCCTCCGAAGCACAACCCAACCAAGCCGCACTGCTTCTTAACACAGCGCGCCTAAAACCCGGAAGCCAGCCGCACCAATGTGTCGGAGGAAACACCGTGCACCTGGCCCCCTTGGTTAGCGCGCACTGCGCCCGGCCCGCCACAGGAGTTGCTGGAGCGCGATGAGACAAGGATATCCCTACCGGCCAAACCCTCCCTAACCCGGACGACGCTAGCCCAATTGTGCGTCGCCCCACGGACCTCCCGGTTGCGGCCGGCTGCGACAGAGCCTGGGCTCGAACCCAGAGACTCTGGTGGCGCAGCTAGCACTGCAATGCAGTGCTCTAGACCACTGCGCCACCCGGGAGGCCAGCATATCTATCTTGACTGAGAACACATGAGGGCATCCAAACTGTCCACCGGACTTTGAATGCTTTAACATGATTGAATAGAGTTAACAGCACCACCCCGGAATGGCTATTCCTCAACAGTTGGGTGGCTAAGCATAATAAACATTCAGTTTGTGATAAAAGCACCAAATTTGGCACACGTTAATTCATTCAACATTCTCTCCCTTGTTTTGAGCCGGCATATCAGGAAATTGACCAAGAAGTTGTTCCTGTAAGTTGTGTGCTGTTTACTCCTTCATCATTGTTAATGCACAATATTTTCCGCATGTGATTCAAGCTGACTCAAATACAGCTGATTCAAATAACTAACTCATCATCAAGCTTTTTGAATTTTTGAATGTTATTTTTTTTTTTTTAAGGAGCAGATCAGCTATGATATTGCAGATTGTGGCTTCTATCAATGTAATTGTCTGCATCATTTCCAATCCCCCATATATTTTTTTCTATCTTTATTATTTGCCCCTAACCCTACCGCCCCTCCGTTAATTGGAGTTAACTAATTAACAACAATACTTAGGCTTCTACTTCCAGTTTATACATACTATATACATTTTACGGATACAGTAGATTTTGCATTCGATATCTTTTGTTTGTTTTTAGTCCCAGCCTTCAGCTACCCTCAACCCCTCCCATCTATCTCTGAAGACCATCCAGTTTTGATTTCTAGCTGCCATATATTTTTCCACTGTTCTGAGATGTTTTACAAAAGTTCTTAACCTTTCTATTATAATAATTTCTACAGATTGTATGTTAAAGATAAACATTCATCAAGCATTGACTATTTGAATCAGCTGTGTAGTGCTATGGCAAAAAACAAAATGTGACCCGTTTCAGGGAGCTAGGCGTATGTCACACGTCACTACTTCACAGGAGAGGCATTTGAAGCGTTATCAAAATGCTTTTTTGGGCAGAAATTATTTCGGGAACTTAAACTTTCATGTGTCTTAATAACAAACTTGTATATCATCTGTATATATGAATACAATTGTTAAATTACTAGCCAAGTTGGTTTAACCATTGAAAAAAGACAGGAACCTTCCCGCTAGCCATGATTGGATGAGATAATGAATGGGCTGTGCATGCCGAGAGATGAGTTTGGAATGGTCTGCCATGTAGCGTGCTTCTGTCTATAACATGAGATGCTCAGTATGTGTAGATAATCCTTGCTACCGCAGCTTTTTTGAAAGATATAACGTTAGCCATGGAGAAAAGTGTTTCTACCGCTCTCAACAACATTGCCGCCCTGAATTTAGCAGGCACTATCGACAAAGATCAATAGGAAAACGTTGTGATGGACTACTTTCTGCACACGGTCAGTATGAATCGGGGTGACTTGGGACCATGTAAACAAGCTGTACAAACAAAACGGAAACGACACAGGACGTCTTACTTATACATTTTCAGATATTATACATTTCACATGTTTCAGAAGTCAAAAGTGTTGAAGTGTACTGTTAGCCAGGTAGTAAATGTTAGCTTGCTGGCTCGCTAGCTAACGTTACGTGTATGATCTGCGTTTTGTATGATGATGAGCTAGGGCTAGGCAATATGGCCAAAATATTATATCACAGATTTAAAATAAAAAAATGGACAGTATTGATGGTATTTTCTGTTTTTGAATAATAAAAGTTCTACATTTGCTTTATGAGTAGTGAGTGATCCTAGGGTGGCAACACATACATTCTAAGTGATTTCAATGAGACTTTCTCCATTGTGATTGTTTTATACTGTTCAATTCAACTTCAACCAAAACAAATTTCAGCACTTGTATAATTACTGCATTTCTTGCACTCAATTGCAGTGGTGGAAAAAGCACCCAATTGTCATACTTGAGTAAAAGTAAAGATACGTTAATAGAAAATTACTCAAGTAAAAGTGAAAGTCACCCAGTAAAATACTACTTTAGTAAAAGTCTAAAAGTACTTGGTTTTAAATATACTTAAGTATCAAAAGTAAAAGTATAAATCATTTCAAATTCCTTGTATTAAGCAAATTAGATGGCACAATTTTCTTGTTTTTTAAATTTACGGATAGCCAGGGGCACACTCCAACACTCAGACATAATTTACAAACAAAGCATTTGTGTTTAGTGAGTCCTCCAGATCAGAGGCAGTAGATGACCAGGGATGTTCTCTTGACAAGTGCGTGAATTGGACCATTTTCCTGTCCTGCTAAGCATTCAAAATGTAACGAGTACTTTTAGGTGTCAGGGAAAATGTATGGAGTAAAAAGTACAGTATTTTCTTTAGGAAAGTATTGAAGTAAAAGTTGTCAAATTAAAATAAAATTAAAGTACAGATACCAAAAAACGTTACACACTGCTCAATTGAGATAATTTCCACACTGCCACGTTGGGCTGCACGATATGGGCTAATAATCTAGGACTCATTTTTAACCAAATGTTAGAATTGCGATTTGACTTAAGAATTAGAGCAAAACTGTTGGAATCATGGAAATAGAATGACTATTCTAATTCTATAGTTAGAATATAATAGTGGGCACTTTGAATACAGTGTTTGAGATGACAACAAATTAAAATGCCAGAGAGGAATTATTGTGACAGGACGGGAACTAAAGTGTTGATAAGTGTTTCCTAGGGGACCCTATAAGCTTTGGCTACATTGCATGTTTTCTCTTAGCTACTTCATGTAGCTAAAATATTTTTGCTTTGCGTATTCCTCTTTGATTTAGAAGATACTGTTGCACAAACAACATGCTGATTTAGGTCTACACCATCACTGGTATTATCAGGCTGTATTAGCTAGCTACGTTTGCTCTTACTCAGTACATTTATTAGCTAACTAGTTAGCTAGAGATAGGAGTGGTCGGGAGACACTGTGGCCCCATCCGACGACACCCCCGGACAGAGCCAAACAGGCAGGATATAACCCCACCCACCTTGTCAAAGCACAGCCCCCACACCACTAGAGGAATATCTTCAACCACCAACTTACCATCCTGAGACAAGGCCAAGTATAGCCCACAAAGATCTCCCCCACGGCACAAACCAAGGGGGGGGCGCCAACCCAGACAGGAAGATCACGTCAATGACTCAACCCACTCAAGTGACGCACACCTCCCAGGGACGGCATGGAAGAGCGCCAGTAAGCGAGTGACTAAGCCCCTGTTACAGGGTTAGAGGCAGAGAATCCCAGTGGAGAGCAGTCAGAGACAGCAAGGGCGGTTCGTTGCTCCAGTGCCTTTTCATTCACCTTTACACTCCTGGGCCGGACTACACTCAATCATAGGACCTAGATGAGTCTTCAATAAAGACTTAAAGGTTGAGACCGAGTCTGCGTCTCTCACATGGGTAGGCAGACCATTCCATAAAAATGGAGCTCTATAGGAGAAAGCCCTGCCTCCAGGTGTTTGTTTAGAAATTCTAGGGACACGTACGCTACGGTCTTGTGACCGTAACGTACGTGTTGGTATGTACGGCAGGACCAAATCAGGAAGATAGGTAGGAGCAAGCCCATGTAATGCTTTGTAGGTTAGCAGTAAAACCTTGAAATCAGCCCTTGCCTTAACAGGAAGCCAGTGTAGAGAAGCTAGCACTGGAGTAATATGATACAATTATTTGGTTCTTGTCAAGATTCTAGCAGCCGTGTTTAGCACTAACTGAAGTTTATTTAGTGCTTTATCCGGGTAGCCGGAAAGTAGAGCATTGCAGTAGTCTTACCTAGAAGTGACAAAAGCATAGATACATTTTTCAGCATAATTTTTGGACAGAAAGTTTCTAATTTTTGCAATGTTACATAGATGGAAAAAATCTGTCCTTGAAACAGTGTTGATATGTTCGTCAAAAGAGAGATCAGGGTCCAGAGTAATGCCGAGGTCCTTCACAGTTTTATTTGAGACGACTGTATAACCATCAAGATTAATTGTCAGATTCAACAGAAGATCTCTTTGTTTCTTGGGACCTAGAACAAACATCTCTGTTTTGTCCAAGTTTAAAAGTAGATAATTTGCAGCCATCCACTTCCTTATGTCTGAAACACAGGCTTCCAGCGTGGGCAATTTTTGGGCTTCACCAAGTTTCATCGAAATGTACAGCTGTGTCATCCGCATAGCAGTGAAAGTTAACATTATGTTTGTCAGAGGACAAATCATCCACAGAGACAAATTGATATCTTTCCGACAGATAAGATCTTAACAAGGCCAGAACTTGTCCGTGTAGACCCATTTGGGTTTTCAATCTCTCCAAAAGAATGTGGTGATCGATGGTATCAAAGGCAGCACTAAGGTCTAGGAGCACGAGGATAGATGCAGAGCCTCGGTCAAACGCCATTAAAAGGTCATTTACCACCTTCACAAGTGCAGTCTCAGTGCTATGATGAAGTCTAAAACCAGACTGAAGCGTTTCGTATACATTGTTTGTCTTCAGGAAGGCAGTGAGTTTGCTGCGCAACGGCTTTTAATTTTTTTTGTGCGAGGAATGGGAGATTCGATATAGGCCGATAGTTCTTTATATTTTCTGGGTCAAGGTTTGGCTTTTTCAAGAGAGGCTTTATTACTGCCACTTTTAGTGAGTTTGGTAGACATCCAGGGGATAGAGAGCCGTTTACTATGTTCAACATAGGAGGGTCAAGCACAGGAAGCAGCTCTTTCAGTAGTTTAGTTGGAATAGGGTCTAGCATGCAGCTTGAAGGTTTAGAGGCTATGATTATTTTGTGTCAAGACATATAGTACTAAAACACTTGAGTGTCCCCCTCGATCCTAGGTCCTGGCAGAGTTGTGCAGACTCGGGACAACTGAGATTTGGAGGAATACGCAGATTTAAAGAGGAGTCCGTAATTTGCTTTCTAATGATCATGATTTTTTCCTCAAAGAAGTTAATGAATTTATCACTGCTGAAGTGAAAGCCATCCTCTCTTGGGGAATGCTGCTTTTTAGTTATCTTTGCGACAGTATCAAAAAATACATTTTGGATTGTTCTTATTTTCCTCAATTAAGTTGGAAAAATAGGATGATCGAGCAGCACTGAGGGCTCTTGAAGACTTCAAGTTTGATGTGGCGCCATTTACGTTCCAATTTTCTGGAAGCTTGCTTCAGAGCTCGGGTATTTCTCATGACAAATGTTTTTAGTTTTTAGGGGTGCGACTGCATCTAGGGTATTGCACAAGGTTAAATTGAGTTCCTCAGTTAGGCGGTTAACTGATTTTTGTACTTTGATGTCCTTGGGTAGGCGGAGGGAGTCTGGAAGGGCATCAAGGAATCTTTGTTGTCCGAGAATTTATAGCATGACTTTTGATGATCCTTGGTTTGGGTCTGAGCAGATTATTTGTTACAATTGCAAACATAATAAAATGGTGATCCGATAGTCCAGGATTATGAGGAAAAACATTAAGATCCACAACATTTATTCCACGGGACAAAACTAGGTCCAGAGTATGACTGTGGCAATGAGTAGGTCTGGAGACATGTTGGACAAAACCCAATGAGTCGATGATGGCTCCGAAAGCCCTTTGGAGTGGGTCTGTGGACTTTTCCATGTGAATATTAAAGTCACCAAAAATTTGAATATTATCTGCCATGACTACAAGGTCCGATAGGAATTCTGGGAACTCCATGAGGAACGCTGTATATGGCCCAGGAGGCCTGTAAACAGTAGCTACAAAAAGGGATTGAGTAGGCTGCATAGATTTCATGACTAGAAGCTCAAAAGACGAAAACGCAGTTTTCTTTTTGTAAATTGAAATTTGCTATCGTAAATGTTAGCAACACCTCCGTCTTTGCGGGATGCACAGGGGATATGGTCACAAGTGTAACCAGGAGGTGAGGCCTCATTTAACACAGTAAATTCATCAGGCTTAAGCCATGTTTCAGTCAGGCCAGTCAAATCAAGATTATGATCAGTGATTAGTTCATTGACCATAACTGCCTTGGAGGTGAGGAATCTAACATTAAGTAGCCCTATTTTGAGATGTGAGGTATCACAATCTCTTTCAATAATGGCAGGAATGGAGGAGGTCTTTATTCCAGTGAGATTGCTAAGGCGAGCACCGCCATGTTTAGTTTTGCCCAACCTAAGTCGAGGCACAGACACAGTCTCAATGGGGATAGCTGAGCTGACTACACTGACTGTGCAAATGGTAGACTCCACTAAGCTGGCAGGCTGGCTAACAGCCTGCTGCCTGGCCTGCACCCTATTTCATTGTGGATCTAGGGGAGTTAAAGCCCTGTCTATGTTGGTAGATAAGATGAGAGCACCCCTCCAGCTAGGATGGAGTCCGTCACTCCTCAACAGGCCAGGCTTGGTCCTGTTTGTGGGTGAGTCCCAGAAAGAGGGACAATTATCTACAAATTCTATCTTTTGGGAGGGGCAGAAAACAGTTTTCAACCAGCGATTGAGTTGTGAGACTCTGCTGTAGAGCTCATCACTCCCCCTAACTGGGAGGGGGCCAGAGACAATTACTCGATGCCGACACATCTTTCTAGTTGATTTACACGCTGAAGCTATGTTGCGCTTGGTGACCTCTGACTGTTTCATCCTAACATCGTTGGTGCCGACGTGGATAACAATATCCCTATACTCTCTACACTCGCCAGTTTTAGCTTTAGCCAGCACCATCTTCAGATTAGCCTTAACGTCGGTAGCCCTGCCCCCTTGTAAACAGTGTATGATCGCTGGATGATTCATTTTAAGTCTAATACTGCGGGTAACAGAGTCGCCAATGGCTAGGGTTTTCAATTTGTCAGAGCTAATGGTGGGAGGCTTCGGCGTCTCAGACCCCGTAACGAGAGGAGTAGAGACCAGAGAAGGCTCCGGCCTCTGACTCCGACTCGCTGCTTAATGGGGAGAACCGGTTGAAAGTTTCTGTCAGCTGAATAAGCGACACCGGTTGAGCATTCTTATAGCATTTCCCTCCAGAAGCCATGAGAAAGTTGTCTGGCTGCGGGGAGTGTGCGGGGATTTATACTACTATTTGTACTTACTGGTGGCACAGACGCTGTTTCATCCTTTCCTACACTGAAATTACCCTTGCTTAACGATTGCGACAGAAGATGGGCTTGCAGCACAGTTATCCTCGCCGTAAGGCGATTGTTCTCCTGTATGTTATGAGTACAGTTACTGCAATTAGAAGGCACCATGTTAATGTTACTACTTAGCTTCGGCTGGTGGAGGTCCTGACGAACCACGTCCAGATAAAGCATCCGGAGTGAAAAAGTTGAATGAAAAAAGTAGAGCGAGGGAAAAACTAAAAATATAAAAGTAATTAAAAAGTAAAAAAACATCAAGTTGTCAGGTAGCAAAGTAAGGTTAGCAACAAAACGCACAGCAGCACCTAAACAAGTCTGCAAGTTGTGACCGGAAGTTGTGACACAGGCCGCTCAGCAAGGAATACCGGTATATTATAAAATACGGTATACCGCCTAGCCCTTTGATGAGCCAGGTGTGTCTCGGGGTGATTACAGCCATCTATTGTATTTCATGAACATGTCTAGACAATAGTGACCCATCCACTACATGTGGCTGGGGTGTGGTTATAGCATTTATTTCACATGACCCATCAATTTAGACGTGTGCCTGAGTAAGCATCATCTAATAATTATAAAATATCTTTATCTGTACACTTTCTATTTTTTGTATTGCTACTATGCAAATATGCAAGTAACTATTTGACTGTATTGTTTACACCTTCTGTATCCTGTGCATGTGACACACACAATTTTATTTTATATAGTGTCTCTTTACCAGAGATGGTAATGTAAAGAACAACATTACCTTCACCAAAGTCAGATTAGGATATAGGCGAAAGACTAGATAGTGTTTGTTTACCTAGAGTTTTTCCTTTATTTTTTTATTTTTTTTATTTAACCTTTATTTAACCAGGTAGGCAAATTGAGAACACGTTCTCATTTACAATTGCGACCTGGCCAAGATAAAGCAAAGCAGTTCGACACATACAACAACACATAGTTACACATGGAGTAAAAACAAACATATAGTCAATAATACAGTGAAAAAAATAAGTCTACAGTATATACAATGTGAGCAAGTGAGGTGAGATAAGGGGGGTGAAGGCAAACAGATATATGTATAAATAAATAAAAATATAAAAAGGCCATGGAGGCGAAGTGAGTACAACACAGCAAGTAAAATAAAAACTAAAAAAAACACTGGAATGGTTGGTTTGCAGTGGAAGAAAGTGCAAAGTAGAGACAGAAATAATGGGGTGCAAAGGAGCAAAATAAATTAATAAATAAATACAGTAGGTAAAGAGGTAGTTGTTTGGGCTAAATTGTAGATGGGTTATGTACAGGTGCAGTAATCTATGAGCTGCTCTGACAGCTGGTGCTTAAAGCTAGTGAGGGAGATAGGTGTTTCCAGTTTCAGAGATTTTTGTAGTTCGTTCCAGTCATTGGCAGCAGAGAACTGGAAGGAGAGGCGTCCAAAGGAAGAATTGGTTTTGGGGGTGACTAGAGAGATATACCTGCTGGAGCGCGTGCTACGGGTAGGTGCTGCTATGGTGACCAGCGAGCTGAGATAAGGGGGGACTTTACCTAGCAGGGTCTTGTAGATGACCTGGAACCAATGGGTTTGGCGACGAGTATGAAGCGAGGGCCAGCCAACGAGAGTGTACAGGTCGCAGTGGTGGGTAGTATATGGGGCTTTGGTGACAAAACGGATGGCACTGTGATAGACTGCATCCAATTTATTGAGTAGGGTTTTGGAGGCTATTTTGTAAATGACATCACCGAAGTCGAGGATTGGTAGGATGGTCAGTTTTACAAGGGTATGTTTGGCAGCATGAGTAAAGGATGCTTTGTTGCGGAATAGGAAGCCAATTCTAGATTTGACTTTGGATTGGAGATGTTTGATGTGGGTCTGGAAGGAGAGTTTACAGTCTAACCAGACACCTAGGTATTTGTAGTTGTCCACATATTCTAAGTCAGAGCCGTCCAAAGTAGTGATGTTGGACAGGCGGGCCGGAGCAGGCAGCGATCGGTTGAAGAGCATGCATTTGGTTTTACTTGTATTTAAGAGCAGTTGGAGGCCACGGAAGGAGAGTTGTATGGCATTGAAGCTCGCCTGGAGGGTTGTTAACACAGTGTCAAAAGAAGGGCCAGAAGTATACAGAATAGTGTCGTCTGCGTAGAGGTGGATCAGAGAATCACCAGCAGCAAGAGCGACATCATTGATGTAAACAGAGAAGAGAGTCGGTCCAAGAATTGAACCCTGTGGCACCCCCATAGAGACTGCCAGAGGCCCGGACAACAGACCCTCCGATTTGACACACTGAACTCTATCAGAGAAGTAGTTGGTGAACCAGGCGAGGCAATCATTAGAGAAACCAAGGCTGTCGAGTCTGCCAATGAGGATGTGGTGATTGACAGAGTCAAAAGCCTTGGCCAGGTCAATGAATACGGCTGCACAGTATTGTTTCCTATCGATGGCGGTTACGATATCGTTTATGACCTTGAGCGTGGCTGAGGTGCACCCATGACCAGCTCTGAAACCAGATTGCATAGCGGAGAAGGTGTGGTGTGATTCGAAATGGTCGGTAATCTGTTTGTTGACTTGGCTTTCGAAGACCTTAGAAAGGCAGGGTAGGATAGATATAGGTCTGTAGCAGTTAGGGTCAAGGGTGTCCCCCCCTTTGAAGAGGGGGATAACCGCAGCTGCTTTCCAATCTTTGGGTATCTCAGACGACACGAAAGAGAGGTTGAAGAGGCTAGTAATAGGGGTGGCAACAATTTCAGCAGATAGTTTTAGAAAGAAAGGGTCCAGATTATCTAGCCCGGCTGATTTGTAAGGGTCCAGATTTTGCAGCTCATTAAGAACATCAGCTGACTGTATTTGGGAGAAAGAGAAATGGGGAAGGCTTGGGCGAGTAGCAGAGGGGAGGGCAGTGCTGTTGTCCCGGGTAGGGGTAGCCAGGTGGAAAGCATGGCCAGCCGTAGAAAAATGCTTATTGAAATTCTCAATTATAGTGGATTTGTCGGTGGTGACAGTGTTTCCTATCTTCAGGGCGGTTGGAAGCTGGGAGGAGGTGTTCTTATTCTCCATGGACTTTACGGTGTCCCAGAACTTTTTTGAATTTGTGTTGCAGGAAGCAAATTTCTGCTTGAAAAAGCTAGCCTTGGCTGTTCTAACTGCCTGTGTATATTGGTTTCTGGCTTCCCTGAAAAGTTGCATATCACGGGGGCTGTTCGATGCTAATGCAGAACGCCATAGGATGTTTTTCTGTTGGTTAAGGGCAGTCAGGTCAGGAGAGAACCAAGGGCTATATCTGTTCCTGGTTCTACATTTCTTGAATGGGGCATGCTTATTCAAGATGGTGAGGAAGGCATTTTTAAAAAATGACCAGGCATCCTCTACTGACGGGATGAGATCAATATCCTTCCAGGATACCCCGGCCAGGTCAATTAGGAAGGCCTGCTCGCTGAAGTGTTTCAGGGAGCGTTTGACAGTGATGAGTGGAGGTCGTTTGACCGCTGACCCATTACGGATGCAGGCAATGAGGCAGTGATCGCTGAGATCTTGGTTAAAAACAGCAGAGGTGTATTTGGAGGGCAAGTTTGTTAGGATGATATCTATGAGGGTACCCGTGTTTACGGAATTAGGGTGGTACCTGGTAGGTTCATTAATAATTTGTGTGAGATTGAGGGCATCAAGCTTAGATTGTAGGGTGGCTGGGGTGTTGAGCATGTTCAAATTTAGGTCACCTAGCAGCACGAGCTCTGAAGATAGATGGGGGGCAATCAGTTCACATATAGTGTCCAGAGCACAGCTGGGGGCAGAGGGTGGTCTATAGCAGGCGGCAACGGTGAGAGACTTGTTTTTAGAGAGGTGGATTTTTAAAAGTAGAAGTTCAAATTGTTTGGGAACAGACCTGGATAGTATAACAGAACTCTGCAGGCAGTCTTTGCAGTAGATTGCAACACCGCCCCCTTTGGCCGTTCTATCTTGTCTGAAAATATTGTAATTGGGGATAAAAATGTCTGAATTTTTGGTGGTCTTTCTAAGCCAGGATTCAGACACGGCTAAAACATCCGGGTTGGTAGAGTGTGCTAAAGCAGTGAACAGAACAAACTTAGGGAGGAGGCTCCTAATGTTAACATGCATGAAGCCAAGGCTATTACGGTTACAGAAGTCATCAAAAGAGAGCGCCTGGGGAATAGGAGTGGAGCCAGGTACTGCAGGGCCTGGATTCACCTCTACATCACCAGAGGAACAGAGGAGAAGTAGGATAATGGTACGGCTAAAAGCTATGAGAATTGGTCGCCTAGAGCTACCAGAGCAGAGAGTAAAAGGAAGTTTCTGGGGGCGATAAAATAGTTTAAAGGAATAATGTACAGACAAAGGTATGGTAGGATGTGAATACAGTGGAGGTAAACCTAGGTATTGAGTGATGATGAGAGAGATCTTGTCTCTAGAAACATCATTGAAACCAGGTGATGTCATCGCATATGTGGGTGGTGGAACTGCAGGGTTGGATATGGTATAGAGAGCAGGGCTAGAATCTCTACAGTGAAATAAGCCAATAAACACTAACCAGAACAGCAATGGACAAGGCATATTTACATTAAGGAGAGGCAAGCTTAATCAAGTGATAAATAAGGGTCCAGTGAGTAGAGGTTGGTTGGGGTCGTGGCGATCCAGACAGCTGGCCGGGTATATGGCTATCGGTAGCAGCATAGGATGGAGGTCTGTTTGTAGATACCTCGTGCGTTTCCGTCGGTAGGTTCCGTGTAGTGGGGTTTTGTTCAGATAGCAGCCGATAAGACAGCTAACGATTAGCGGGCCTCAGATGAGCGTTCAGGTAACGCCGGGACGGAGGTGCCGGTTGGATAAATCCCTCGGGCAGATAACGTCGGCAGTCAGTCGTGAAGGCCCGGTGGGGTTCCGTATCTGCAGCAGCAACAAAGAAGCGGGTCCGGATGGTGATGGAACTCCTCAGCTGGCTAGCTCCAGCATGATTTGAGTTAGCTCCGGGGTCGACGTAAGCCAATAGTCACACGGTATGCAGCTAGCTAGCTGCGAAATCAAGGTGCACGTGTCCTGCTTACTGCAGGCTACTACTTTCACCACTTTTAGTCTTGAAATCTTTGGTTGTTTACTACACTACATCACTCACTCTGTAATATTTAGTATTAAAACTAACTATGCATGAGATTTTGTTGCAAGCAGAACACATCAGAGTAGGATTAGGTCTATACAGTGCCTTCGGAAAGTATTCAGACCCTTTGACTTTTTAAACATTTTGTTACGTTACATCCTTATTCTAAAATTGATGAAATAGTTTTTTCCCCTCATCAATCTACACACGATACCCCATAATGACAAAGCAAAAACAGCATTTTAGAAATGTTTGCTAATTTGTAAAGTAAAAAAAACATGAAATATTACATTTACATAAGTATTCAGACCCTTTACTCAGTACTTTGTTGAAGCACATTTGGCACTATTACAGCATCGAGTCTTCTTGGCTATGACGCTACAAGCTTGGCACTCCTGTATTTGGGGAATTTCTCCCATTCATCTCTGCAGATCCTCTCAAGCTCTGTCAGGTTAGATGGGGTGCATTGCTACACAGCTATTTTCAGGTCTCTCCGGAGATGTTCGATCGGGTTCATGTCTGGGCTCCACAGAAGAACTCTGGATCTCTATCAGAGTGACCATCAGGTTCTTGGTCACCTCCCTGAACAGGGTCTTCTCCCCAGTTTGGCTGTTTGGCTGGGTGGCCAGCTCTAGGAAGAGTCTTGGTGGTTCCAAACTTCTTCCACTTAAGAATGATGTGTTCTTGGGGACCTTCAATGCTGCAGAAATACTTTGGTACCCTTCCCCAGATCTGTGCCTTGACAGAATCCTGTTTTGGAACACTATGGACAATTCCTTCAACCTCATGACTTGTTTTTTTTTTTCAAATCCTTTGCAAATCATGTCCAATCAATTGAATTTACCACAGATGGACTCCAATGAAGTTTTAGAAATATCTCAAGGATGATCAATGGAAACAGGATGCACCTGAGCAAAATTTCGAGTCTCATAGCAAAGGGTCTGAATACTTATGTAAAAATATTTTTTTGTTTGTTATTTGTAAATAATGTGCAGAAATTCTTAACCTGTTTTGTCTTTGTCATTTTGGGTATTGTGTGTAGATTGCTACGGTATGAATTTAAAAAAATCTATTTTAGAAGTGTCTGAATACTTTCTGAAGGCACTGTATATCACGGTCACAAGGCATATATGAACTAACAGGTTATAGAGCAAACACTGCAATTAACACAACACATAGGTTGTAATATGGCTTCCCCAGTGATTTCTATCCATGCACCGCTACTGTATCAAAGCCAGAGTTACATTTGTTCATATCCTTTGCTAGTTAGTGAGTTATTAGCCTAGTTATAGATCATTTGAAGTCAGCAATGGGGGAGTGATTGCTTCTTACGAGAACACAAAATGTGTACATTTCTAGACATCTGTGAAAAGTGAGTCAGGTAAAGAGCTTTTTTTTGGTCTTAAAGGGGCGATGTTGTATTTTGAGACAGGCTTGAATAAGCTAAGTAGCCAATAGGCAGAAGTTAGCATAATTCGTCTGATTCTCTGTAATAATGTTATGGAATAATAATACATTTTATTTTGTAAAGTAGTTTCTTGCATCAAACAACACAACATTTTCAATCACCTCCTTGTCTGAAGGACAAGTGGAAACAGGTTTTTTCAAAAGTCTCATGGAATGTAGGCCTAAATTGAACACCACACATTGGCTGCTACTGTAGGCTGAATGATACAACAGCTATTTCCATGTAAAAATGTATGGGATGCATTTTCTCTGTTGTTTTTGATAGTAAGCCACTCTAGTAGGCCTACATTATGATCAAATAGCCTACTTAACCATTGTCTGATACTGTAACTCAAAGTGGGTACAGCCTCAGAGTTCACAGTAAACACACACTGGAAGTTGCACAGAATTTTCACAACGTTCAAGTTTGCGCTCAGCAGACCTGAAATTTGGTCAGGGCCGAATTTCTTCTGAGGGAACATTGGTGTGAACGATGCTGAATAGGTGTAGACAAAGAAGAGCTCTCCAGTAGGTGTACCAAAACATTCAAGGGCCAACCTTTCTCCAACGTCGTATAGACTACTCAAAGAAATGCATCAATTATTTGTACATACTCATTCTAGGAAATGGGTATTGAAATTGAGAACACAAAAAAGGGAAGGAGAAGAGACCTGTAATTTTCCACCAATAACTCACTTTCACTCCTCCCAGGGGTGGAGCAACACTCGTATGTGCTATACATACTACTAGAGCAGACCTGAGGGAAATGAACAGAACTGACTGAGCAGAGTGCATGGGATAGTTATAGGTTGGTCCACTCTGCAGACCAGTTAGTTCTTCATTGCTGAGGCCATCTTATCTAGTAGCTCCTTTGAATGCCAACACTGTCTGGTAAAACCCAAAGCCTGTTCTATCTTTGAGGGGAATTGCTCCTTCTGTGACGGTAAGACTTGGCTTTTAACCTAGTTTTATTTTTCTTGTTGCATTAACTTAACTATTTAACCCTGGGGCATGTTTGATTATTTTGTGTCTTACATTGGAATGGGAGCTACACATTGAGTGTACACAACATTAAGAACACCTGCCCTTTAGTGACCAGGTGAATACAGATGAAAGCTATAATCCCTTATTGATGTGACTTGTTAGATCCACTTCATTCAGTGTAGATGAAGGGGAGGAGATGGGTTAAACAAGGATTTTTAACTCGAGACAATTGAGACTTGGACTGTGTATGAGTGCCATTCAGGGGGTGAATGGGCCCGACAGGATTTAAGTGCCTTTGAACGGGGTATGATAGTAGGTGCCAGGCTCACCGGTTTGTGTCAAGAACTGTAACGCTACTGTTTTTTTCACGCTCAACAGTTTCCCGTGTGTATCAAGAATGGTCCACCACCCAAAGGACATCCAGCCAACTTGACACAACTGTGGGAAGCATTGGAGTCAACATGGACCAGCATCCCTGGGGAACGCTTTCATCACCTTGTAGAGTCCACGACCCGACGAATTGAAGCTGTTCTGAGGGCAAAAGGGGGTGCAACTCAATATTACGAAGGTGTTTGTTCCTAATGCTTTGTACACTCAGTGTACATCATTAATCCTAACACACTGTCGGGTCAACCGACTCCCAACACATTGATGCTGAAGATGATAAAGAGAGATTTTACCCAAGTTACAGAATGACACATTGGTTTTGTTACCGTCTAAGCAGTCCCTGGCACAGGTCCCACATGCTAACTTTTAAGCAAAAGTTTATCAAAAGCTAACTGTTGGGGTTCCCGAGTGGCGCAGCGGTCTAAGGCATTGCATCTCCGCGCAAGAGGCGTCACTACAGATACCCACTAAAGACACCCTATTCCAGGCTGTATCACAACCGGCTGTGATTGGGAGTCCCATAGGGCGGCGCACAATTGGCCCAGCGTTGTCCGGGTTTGGCCGGTGTAGGCCGTCATTGTAAATAAGAATGTGTTCTTAACTGACATGCCTAGTTAAATAAAGGTTAAATAAAAGTATAAAAAAGAAAATACATGCATTTGTTATACAAATCCCATTCAAGTCATGGGACTGATATTATCATTTTTTGCGCATCATGTCCAAATCTTCCGAAAGTATCAAAAATGTATTGAGAAGCTCAACAATCTCCTATAGATGTTTTGAGCATGATGAGCATGGATTGCTGTTATACCTTGTCCATAGACTGCTTCTAGGGTAAGGAAACCAATATGTCAAAAGATATAGATCATCCTAAATATGTTAAAAGGGCATTGTGTCATTGTACTTTTTTCCCCTTAGAATAAATAGGCATAACAGTTTTGTAATGCCCATATTTGACTCCTGGAAGGAAGCCTTTTTAAATGGTGTAATCATACCTAGTTACATTGTATTATCATGTACAGTGCCTGCAGAAAGTATTCACTACGGCTGTGGCGGTCATGAAATTTTGTCAGCTTGTTATTGTCATGCAAAAGCCTGCCGGCCTCATGGTAATTGACCGTTAATTAACATAAACATGTTTAGCATTTCCAGGGCTCCATGCTTACAAGCCACTGATGCGCCTTTGGAACATCTATATTTAAAAAAAAGTCGAATAAATACATTTTATATACTGTACACCATCACAATAAATTCATGATTTATTTTAGGCAGGTCTAAAGAAACATTATGATATGAAGAAAAGTTATTTCAGAAGGACAGAATATGAGTTGTCCTACTGTATGTTATCTGGCTATGCGCCATGCCACAAGCTGTAGGCTTGTTAATTTAGGAGATAAGATATGCGTGAAGTCCCATGCCTTTATTTTTATATTATATGATTTTATAGTAAGAAGAATAGAATTGAACTTAACTGAATAAAATAGAAAGGATATTTTTCCCATTCTGGAGCGAGTGCGCATATGACGTGCATGAAAGTTGAGCGTAAAAGTGATAATTTGAAACGTCCTATACGCTAGCTTTAGAGTTAGGTGTCAATTTTAGTTGTGAATGATACAAACCTTAGAATGACTTAGAAGTGAAATCATATATCGACTGCATGATGCGACGATAGGCTATTGATTTGAAAAATTATTTGTAAAAAGCTTGTGCTCTGTTCCTTGCCTCAGGCTGCACACGCTGTTTGCTCAAGTGATCATATTTTCATAGTGATCATATTTTCATATTTTCATATTTCCATTCTAAAATGGGTTAAAAATAAAATTCTCATCAGTCTACACACAATACCCCATAATGACAAAGCAAAAACAGTTTTTTAGACATTTTTGCGGTGGTGCATCTTCGCCCGAGCCTGAGGTCCTGAGCGCTCTGGGGCAGGTTTTCATCAAGGATCTCTTTGTACTTTTCTCTGTTCATCTTTTCCTTGATCCCGACTAGTCTCCCAGTCCCTGCCTCTGAAAAATATCCCCACAGCATGATGCTGCCACCACCATGCTTCACCGTACGGATGGTATTGGCCAGGTGATGAGCAGTGCCTGGTTTCCTCCAGATGTGACACTTGGCATTCAGACGAAAGTTTGATCTTGGTTTCATCAGACCAGATAATCTTGTTTCTGATGGTCTGAGACTCCTTTAGGTGCCTTTTGGCAAACTCCAAGCGGGCTGTCATGTGCCTTTTACTGATGAGTGTATACTACCCCTACCTTGTCACAACACAACTGATTGGCTCAAACGCATTAAGAGGGAAAGAAATTCCACAAATTAACTTTTAACAAGGCACACCTGTTAACTGAAATGCATTCCAGGTGACTACCTCATGAAGCTGGTTGAGAGAAGGCCAAGAGTGTGCAAAGCTGTCATCAAGGCAAAGGTTGACTATTTTGAAGAATCTCAAATATAAAATATAGTTTGATTTGGTTACTACGTAATTCATATTTGTTATTTTATAGTTCTGAAGTCTTCGCTATTATTCTACAATGTATAATATATTCAAAATAAAGAAAAACCCTTGAATGAGTCCGTGTGTCCATACTGGTACTGTATGTAAGTGTGATATTTCCGTTTTTATGTTTAATTTCATTTGCAAAAATGTTTTTGCTTTGTCATTATGGGGTATTATGGGGTATTGTGTGTAGATTGACGAGAAAAAAATAACAATTTAATACATTTTAGAATAAGGTTGTAACGTAACAAAATGTGGAAAAAGTCAAGGGGTCTGAATAGTTTCCGAATGCACTGTATCTCACTTTCTCCCAACATTCTCCCACATTTCATGTTGGCAACACAGGGAACCCAAACATGAGCAAAATACGGTACTATTAATACAGAAAGTATTGCCTCTTTTTCACAGCAACTACTTAACTTTTTCTCTGACATTGCAGTCAAACTAGGACCAAGAATAGTAGCCTGCCTCTGACTTGTAGCCCGCCCCTGAAACTTGCCCATACTGGTATATAAATTCATCAATATAACGCCAACCAACCTCTTTTGTACCATGTATCTTAATTGTTCATTACCATGTTATTTTCATGATCCACATCTATACCATTGTATAATGGTATAATGGCAGTACAATGGCAGTACCATGGAAGTACCATCATACTTCAAGGCCAAACCATTTCCATCGTTCTCACAGGCTACAAGTCAGCCACATCCGGGACGCAACTGCACGTGTCCGTATCTAATTCCCGAGGTGCATATTGAAGATATTGGAAGAACTGTTGAAATGTACTTTTCGTCAGCCAACAAGATGAGTAGGCCTAACAAACAACAAAAGCACTAGCCTATGTCAATATGCTATCACCCATAGTACAAAAGTCATCCTATTCTGTGCGAGAAATAAATATTCCAAACATAGTCTGGGACTGTTGCGGGATACGATAGATCACTTAATACGATAGATCAATTAATACAACCACACGCAACAGATCAGAACGTTTAGCTTAAAATGTTGATAAACTATTAGGTTATTTCTTCACATTATAAGCGCAGCAATGCACACATGGTAGTAGGCTATAAGCGCAAATGTTCCATTAGCGGAAAACACCAATATCAAAAGTGACCGCAAATGCAATTATGCATGTAATGCTTTTATTATAAAGGTGCATTTTTTGGCTCAAAATTATCTTCCCCAAACTTGAAACTCAGGCGCTGCTTATGTATGACAGTTAGGCTCTACACCCATTGTAATTAATGTGCTTAATTTTAAGAAGTTATTTGGCGACTTTAGTTGTGACACAAACCTTATCAAACATATAGGCCTATGGGATAGGCTACATGGACTACAGGAAAAGGAGGACCGAGCACGCCCCCATTCTCATCGACTGGGCTGTAGTGGAGCAGGTTGAGAGCTTCAAGTTCCTTGGCTTCCACATCACCAACAAACGAACATGGTCCAAGCACACCAAGACAGTCGTGAAGAGGGCATAACAAAACCTATTCCCCCTCAGTAGACTGAAAAGATTTGGCATCGGTCCTCAGATCCTCAAAAGGTCCAAGACGCTTCTATCCCCAAGCCATAAGACTCCTGAACGGCTAATCAAATGCTGCTGCTCTCTGTTATTATCTATGCATAGTCACTATAATAACTACCTACATGTACATATAACCTCAATTACCTTGAAACCGGTGCCCCCGCACACTGACTCTGTACCGGAACCCCCTGTATATAGCCCCGCTATTGTTATTTACTTGTGCTTTTTAATTATTAGTTATTCTTATCTCCTACTTTTTATATATATTTTTTATAATTTTTTGTATATTTACATTTTTTTTGTATTTTCTTAACTGCATTGTTGGTTAAGGGCTTGTAAGTAAACATTTCACTGTAAGGTCTACATGTAACGATGTACACTGAGAGTCAGTGAACAGCGCACCAACATGACAAACAGAAACAACGATAACTGGGGAAGAAACCAAAGGGAGTGACATATTAAGGTCAGATAATCAAGGAGGTGATGGAGTCCATGTGAGTGTCATTATGCGCGTAACGCTGGTGACAGGTGAGCGCCGTAACGAGCAGCCTGGTGACCTAGAGGCCGGAGAGGGAGCACACAGTGACAGTATCCCCTCCCAGATGCGCGGATGCCGACCAAGATGACGACCCCGGGGATCAGGAGCGGACCGGTCTCCTCTGCTAGGGTGCGGGAACCTGTCGATCCGGCTGAGGCGCGGGAGCATGACAACCTAGAGCGCCGGAGAGAGAGCATACGTGACAGCACCCCCTCCCCGACGTGTTCGGCTCCAGCCGCAGGACGCCAACCAAAGGGACGATCCCGGGGATCCGGAGCTGACCAGTCGCCTCCGCTGAGGCGCAGAAACCTGACGAACCCGGCTGAAGCGTGAGAGCCTGATGAGCCGGCTGAGACCTCCCCGGTTGCCTCGGTCGAGGCATGGGAACCTGTTCACCCGCTGAGGCATGGGAGCCTGTCGAACCCACTGAGGCATGGGAGCCTGTCGAAACCGCTGAGGCATGGGAGCCTGTCGAACCCACTGAGGCATGGGAGCCTGTCGAACCCACTGAGGCATGGGAGCCTGTCGAACCCGCTGAGGCATGGGAGCTTGTCGAACCCACTGAGGTATTGAAACCCGTCGGGCCCTCTGAGGCAGGGGAACCTGTCGATCCCGCTGAGGTATTGAAACCCGTCGGGCCCGCTGAGGCAGGGGAACCCGACAAACCGCCTGAGGCCTCCCAGAAAGCTCTGGTTCAGACACCCGGACCCGACATCACCTCCAACACCAAAGCAAAACAAAAAAAACAGTCTCTGATGCTTCCCTTTGTTGAGTCGTCATTCTGTAACGATGTACGCTGATAGTCGGGAAGCAAGTTCAGGGAGTGAATACGTTTAATAAATAAACAAATAGCGCACCAACATGACACAGAAACAGAAACAACGACGACTGGGGAAGAAACCAAAGGGAGTGACATATAAAGGGCAGGTAATCAAGGAGGCGATGGAGTCCAGGTGTGCGCCATAACGAGCAGCCTGGTGACCTAGAGGCCGGAGAGGGACACACGTGACACTACACCTGTTGTATTTGTAGCATGTGACAAATAAAATTTGATTTGACATGGGGTGTGCGACTGATTTGAAAATGTTGCTAAAAAAAGGCTTTGTTTCTTATGCTGAGCATCATTCACAAGTGATAATTTATCATTCACAAGTGATAGGCTGATATTGTCACCCATCAGACTATTCTTGATTTAGTCTTGTCTTTACATATACTAAATAATATATGTGTGACATTTGTTTTGATTTAGAATGGACCATTATCATGCACCTGTATCGAAACAGGGGCAGTGGAAAAAATACATGTCATCTATGCACTTAAATAGCAAGTGGAGGATGCTTTTCCCCGTGGTTCATTTTCATGCCAGCCAGGTAGGCGATACTCCTGTTGTAAATATAAGCAATGTGCATAATATTAGGAATGTTGAGTAATACATATCGTAGGCCTAGCCTGTAGAAAGCTGATGGGATCCTCCTCTTTTTATTAGCGGTTTTCTCCCACGATTGCATGGCCTATAGAAATGTTGTGCAACATGAGCTCATGGGCTCTCAGGAAGTGTTTGATTAGATTTTCGAAACACATTTGCATTGATGTCAGAGTGATTAGAGGGACAATAGAGTGTTGATTACCATGCAGTTAGCAAGTTTGGTAATTTAAATAGAGCAGCATCAGAGCTTAGAGAAGTCTAATGACTAAACGGGCATGTGGAATTTGACTGCCTTCATGACTCGTGACCGCCGGGGTGGCGGTAATACGGTCACCGCAACAGCCCTATGCTTAAACTCTAATATGCATATGGGTGTTTTGACTTCTTCATCATCATCTTAGAAAGCGTTGTCCATTTCATTGTGTTAGGCTTTGAAACAACAACCACAATGAACATGTTTTCCACTCAGTTTCAACCTGTTTTAGAACTTCTTTCTTCAAATTGACCAATCACAGTGAGGTGAGTTTTTAAAAGTATGATAGGCCTACTGTTTTGATGATAACATAACAGTAGTATTAATGTCAGAGTGGTTAGAGGGACAATAGAGCCCTGAGTACCAGGCCATTAGCACCTGATGGTTGTTAGCAAGTTAGCAAGTACTACCAACGCATGTCCAGTGTATTAAGAGAAGATTACTGTGACTCAACGTTCAAGTTAAATTTTACTGCGGTCATGACTCATGACTGCCGGTGCGGCGGTAACACGTTGGCAACACTGCAACAGCCCTAATGTTCATACCCCATTTTTTTTATCCATATTTAGTTTTGTTACAGCCTGAATTTAAAATGTATTAACATTTTATTTTGTCACTGATCTACACAGTACCGCATAATCTCATAGTGGAATTTTGTTTGTCTAAATTTTTTTAAATTAATACAAAATTGAATGCGAAAATGTTTTGAGTCAATAAGTATTCAACCACTTTGTTACGGCAAGCCTAAATAAGTTCAGGAGAAAAATGTGCTTCACAAATCGCATAATAAATTATAAATTAGGCCGTGGATGGTGTATCAATACACCCAGTCAATAAAAAGATACAGGCATCCTTCCTGACTCAGTTGCCAGAGAGGAGGGAACTGCTCATGGATTTCACCTTGAGGCCAGTGGGGATTTTAAAACAATTACATAGTTTAATGGTTGTGATACGAGAACTGAGGATGGATCAACAACATTGTAGTTCTTCCACAATACTAACCTAATTGACAGAATGAAAAGAAGGAAGCCTGTACAGAATAAAACATATTACAAAACATGCATCCTGTTTGCAACAAGGCACTTAAGTATACAACGCGTTATGTTTGGGGCAAATCCAACACATCACTGAGTACCACTTTTCATATTTTCAAGCATGGTGGTTGCTGCATCATGTTATGGGTATGCTTGTCATTGGCAAGGACTAGCGAGTTGTTTAGGATAAAAATCAATGGATTATAGCTATAAGCACAGGCAAAATCCTGCTTTCCAACAGACACAAATTCACCTTTGAGCAGGACAATAACCTAAAATAAAAGGCCAAATCTACACTGGAGTTGCTTATCAAGACAATATTGAATGTTCATGAGTGGCCTAGTTACAATTTTGACTTAAATCGACTTGAAAATCTATTGGCAGACTTGAAAATGGCTGTGTAGCAATGATAAACAATGAACTTAACAGAGCTTGAAGAATTTAAAAAAGATTATATAAAAAAAAAAATGTTATTTTAATTTTATATAGGATTTTATGAAGAATAATATTGTACAATCCAGGTGCGCAAAGCTCTTAGAGACTTACCCCAAAAGACTCAGGTGTAATCACCACCAAAGGTGCTTCTACAAAGTATTGACTTATCAATTAAATGATCTAATATGTTTTCACCATGTCATTATGGGGTATTGTGTGTAGAGAAAATATATTTAATCCATTTTGAATTCAGGTTGTAACACAACAAAATGTGCAATAAATCAAAGTGTATGAATACTTTCTGAAGGCACTGTATGTATGATATTAATTATTGTTGTGTAATTAAATTAAAAATGGTGAATTTTAGCTTTAGGGAATGTTAATGAATTTCCCCATGGAATTAATTAGCTTATAGGATAAACAGCATCTTCCCCTAATACAGAGAGTAATTGATTTCCATGTGCTCCAAATGTAAAAAAGTGTTTCTGACTTGAACAATTTTACCATTGTCACATAATTGAATGAAAGAGAAGAATGCAGACATCAAATTTCAATTCAATTTATACTGGGAAGTCATTAAACACTGTTAGTTTCCCATGTTCTTGGGTTCATTTCGATTACTGCTCTCTGCACTTGTTGTGCAATGTGCAGTCAATGACAAGTCTGAGCTTTTTCTCTAACAGTCGACTAATCTGTTTGTACACTAGCACATTGTTTCAGCGATTAGTTTTCAGAAAAATTTCAATCTAGTTTTCTCTCCAATCTGTGGCATATATCAGCATCCTCACCACTGGTGCATTTGGTCAGCTAAAGACAAGTGTCTTCAACCATTAGAAAGGGAGGGAGTCTTTTACCCAGTGATGAAATTTATGTTTGAAATTGGGAAAGGAACTAAAAGTGTTGCCTCCACCCCCCTCCTTGTCACATGTCCCTTTCACAGCATAGAAAAGTTCCTGGATTAGTGGAGAATTAATACAAAGGAGAGACGCCACTTCAGCTTCGGTCGGAAACAAGGGAATCGAGAGAGCAACGGGGCGACGTCGCACGCGAGCCGCTGTTACTGCAACATACCAGTGTCCAGAAGAAGACGAGTCCCCAAAAAGAGACGCGCAGCAGCACGGACTTAGACTACATCCTCACGGAAGAGAAAGAGGTCCCTCTGCTTGAAAGCGCTCCTGACTGAAGCATGGAGGAAAAGCAGTTTTCGGGGATTCTGGTGAGTTGAAGTTTTTGTTTATTGTATTTCTATTTAGTCTTTCCCCCTCCCTCCCATAGTCATCTCCTCACACACCCCGTCATAGACTGAGGTGAGTAGGACGCCACACAAGTGTCTGGTGGGAAGACTAGAGGAGTCTTGTTTAGGACTGGTAAAATAACTTGTGGAGGCTTCTCTTCTTTAAGGGTGGCAAATCACACTTGAGCTACAGTATTGTTTTGTCAATGATGAGGAATAGCAGTGTGCAGCTGTTGCCCAGCAATTGAACATTAGTTGACCTTATGCTGCTGATCATGTATCCCTTTGTGACTTGGTCACTGGTCTAGCCCTATAGACCAAGGATCAGATGACAACTGGAAAGACCTATAGTCTACCTAACAAAATGTAGGCTAATGAAATAAAAACATGTCGACTGTTTTTGTTGCTTTGTTCACAATACTGTCAAGGCCAGTAGTGAAGTAAAGTTTGTGTTATTTCCCAAGTTTTCTGTTAATTTCTCTCTGTAGCCCTATTGCCACTTAAAATTTGTAGTCCACACTGAAATGTCAGTAAACACTACAATTTCTGGGGGGGTACTTAATTTTCTCTGAAATATAGTTTTTCTAATGTAATGATTTTGGGTTATAGTGCCACATTTATAATGTTTGTGGGAGATAATCCAATGTTTACTTTAAAGACTAAATTACATCCAGTTAAAATATAGAATTATTTTGGTAAAGGAAAAATAAATCATGTTTCATACCAAAAATAAAATGTTATTGCATATCAACCAAATATCTGGTTAGTGACTTGAAATGTCCTTTAGATAATATATAGTATGTACTTGGGTTAAAGTAATTAAATAGCACTTTCATTTGAATTAAATGTTTTTTTGTGTGTGAAGAATTATCCTTTTGGTTTAGCCTATCATTTGAAGCCATAGAATAGGCCTATTTATCAAGTCGACAAGGTGTTACCTGTACTTGATCAATGAGATTTTCCAAGATTCTTGCTTGAATTCAGCCAAACATTCCTAAGTGTCCTGTCTATTGTTTTATGTATTTTGTATGTGTTTAATGTTTGTATAACTTGTATGAAATTTGTTTTTGACTATCCCTAATATTTCATTCCATGCCTTTATCCCTTTCGATTTTGACTACTGAGAACACTGGGGAACACTGGGGATAGTGGCTAGCAGCCACCCCTGGCCACAGTATTAGTACTGAAGTTACTGGACCTTGGGTGGCTTTACCCAACCGGACCCCTTGGGTGGCTTTACCCAACCGGACCCCTTGGGTGGCTTTACCCAACCGGACCCCTTGGGTGGCTTTACCCAACCGGACCCCTTGGGTGGCTTTACCCAACCGGACCCATGTGTCTGTCAAGCAGGTATACTGCAGGCTGATTGTTTGACTTGGCCGAGGTGGCTTTCGCAGCAGCCACTTCTGTAATTGTCTGGACAGTGTGTCCCTGGCTGAGGGCCACAGAGAAACTCTCCACTGAACTCAAATACAGCTTACTCACCACTTTAAAACTGCCTTAACTGTAATACATTACACATCTTGCTAGGTTAAATGAAATGATTAATTCATTTAATTGTAGAGGTTATGATGTAATTTTCCAGGAAACTAGCGTAACTTGATAAATCATACACAAAATACATATTTTGAAAAAATTTACAGGCTCTTGCAGGTTGTTCCAAGGTTATGCAGTTGAAAGACAATTTGATATAGAGTTAGCTTATAGAATAAGCAAATAAAGATCGCAAGTAGTCACAAATTATTTGTATTGTATTTCATAAGTGAGTCCTACTAGTCCTAGTCATCAAACCACACTGTAAATATTTTTCGGCCAAGACGTCAATAACAACATCACATGTTCTTCACAAGAACATTTTCAAATTTCACACTGCTGTTAGTAAAACAGAGAAATGGACAGAGAGAGATAGTAAAACCTCTCTTATCTGGACAGGAAAAAAACATACGAGTAAGGTCAAACCTTGAGGTTTAAACGTGAAGTCAAAAGTAGAAAGAGACAAAATCCCTCAACAAAGAAAATCCCTCCAAAAATCCCTCCCCTCTTGTGATTGGTTCCCCCCTGCTCCGGTCCCCATTGCTGAGTCTGTTGTCTTCCACTGAGAGACAGTGATGCTAATCATTTCACAGGACCGAGCTCTTCTCCCGCCATCAATAACTGCCACGGCTCCCCTACATACAGTGTATTATATTAATTGCCTCCATCTTTAGATTTTGACATGATGTATTACTGATTTATAATGTTTTGTTCTTATACATAACCTACAGTAAATGACGTTTTAGTACTTGTATACTTATTTTCACTTACTGCTAAAATTGCTCTTTCTTTCTAGTTTTCTATCTATTTGAGAGCTTACTTGCCATGGACATGCTGCATATTCTGCTTGGGATTGTGCATTAGAAACCCAAGTCTGACTCTTTCCAACCTTTCTAAGAGAGGCATTATCTTCTGAATTGCTCTCCTGCATCTTTTATAGCGTATGGACTCACTTTCCCTGAATTGGCAGCCGGATGAGGTTTTGGTGCACCGTTTTACGAGACAGCTAGCTGTCTTATGCATTGAGAGAGGATATGTTGGGGAAGGGACACGCATCACGTGTCGTTGTGCCTCTTCTGTAAGCGTCTAAGACAGTGTTTGCCCTCTCCAGTCCTCCAGTACCCCCAACAGTATACATTTTTGTTGTAGCACCAGACGAGCACACCTGATTCAACTTGTCAACTAATCATCAAGCCTTCAATTAGTTGAATCACGTGAGTTTATCGGGGGCTACAACAGAAATGTGTGCTGTTGGGGGTCCTGGAGGACTGGAGTTAGGAAACACTTCTCTAAGAAAGCGAAGAGAAAGAATGCATGTGAAACAGACATTGAAAACATATGTGCCCGGTAATGACGGGGGTATTTCTGCTTGCCTGTCAGATACGAAAGACTAAAGATCAGTAGCAGAGCGACTGTTAACGGTGGTGACTTCTTGCACCCCCCTCCCCTGGGTACTAGGGTAGTGCTGCAGTGAGTTGCATTTCCCATGGGCTGCCTGCTAATGTGGGCTTCTTTGAAGGGTCCCGCAGGACAGGAGCCATTTCTGCCATGTTAAGAACCATTCTGCCATGAAATGATTTACAGTAGGTTAGCTGCAGACTAAGAGATACAAAAATGTCTGTTCCTTAGCAATGAAAAAGGGGAAAAAATAAGTATATTGCGAATATTGATGTAGTTTGTCTTTTATGTTTCTTACTTGTTAACATTCTCACCTTGGAAAACTGGCAAGACATTTAGTGTAGTATTGAGGTGTTGAGGATCTAAACGACTTGTATGTTGTACATAATTGCCTTGCCATGTGAAGTTTGTGTAAAGACAACGGGTGGCAAGCATAAGTTCGTCTGTCCGTCAAGTCTTCAGTCTGCTTAAAGCTTTTCCTTCCCTTCTTATGTAAGGAGGACCATATTGAGCCGTCAGTCATTCACTTGAATTAGCTTGAGTGTTCACATCTTTGTAACTGTGCAACTGTGCTGCCTTCAGGGGCATGGGAACAGATGTGACGGAGCAAAGGGGAAGTCAAAACATGATTTCTGTTTGTTTGAGCCTCTGACTGTACAGTGCAGTGCACCAAGAAGCAGAGCCAGGGAAAATGCAGCCACTGTGGCGAAGGTACAATGGGGGGACAAGGGCCACCAAATGCCAAACACGTCCACTGCTGCGCTTCCTTTAAAAAGTTTCCCCAACCAAAGGGCCCATTGAGTTTCGGCCTTTAGATTTCATTTGAAGAAACCACTCAGGCTGAAAATGTAGTTTTTTCCTACTTTTCTTCCTCTCTCTTCTGTTTAATGGCAGCCCCCTCCAAATAAAGGATAAACAAAGTTAAAAGAAAAAGGGAGAGACCCACTTTCGCTGGCTACTGTGTGAAATTATGGACAGCAGTTGAGCATTGTGTTCCCTCGAGGCCTCTTAAATCTTCTCATCTCTTTTATTATTATTATTTTCAACGGTCCAATTGAGGTCCTTCAAAAGGCTTTTCACCCCATATTTAGGTAATTTGTTGCGCTTGAACTCCACCTGCTCTGCCCCTTGTCTCGTGAATGGGAGATATAGGCATGGGACGAAGGCGGGTCTGCTGTTCTCAGGGCTCCCTCACAGGAACACCGCCTTCATATTATGTATCACTTTGATTCCGTCCATGTCCAAGGCCCCCCGAAAGCATCTCCAAATGTTTTCTCTTTCTTGCTCAAATTCCATTGCACTAGTTTTGCAGCGGCAATATGTGCATACACATGTAGCCTAATATATTAATTATTTCTCCAAAAAGGTATTGTTTTGAAGTAATTTACTAATACAACTAATTATTCTGTTGAGTTGTTATCATGACTTGACAAAGACAAGTCTTCCTTTTTAGCACATAGCAAAACATTTCATTTTGAAATGATTAGAATTAAGCTTTTTTGTCTCCTTTTAAATTTTTCACATGTTCACTAACCCACATTATCTCCCTTACACATGTCCGTTACTAGAAATCTGGCATCATTTCAAATACTAGATAAAATCCTACAACCACCCTGGACCAGTTCTGTTTACCTAGCTAGATAAAGGGCCTTCATTCACCCTAGCATGTATGCAAACAAATGTCAATTCTACTTTTGAGCCCGTGTGAATATATATATATTTTTTAATGTAGCCTAACTCTTGAAAAAGCACCTGTACTAACCTTGTGGTAGCTATTTCGGACAAAAATTATATTTGGAGTTAGTTTTTTCCCTATAAAGCCCTCTTAATTTTGATCACTTCTCAAAAAAGTCAGGTCGACAACAATTTCTGCTGCTGCTCTTCTAATTTGCTCATTGGTTAATCCACGTGAGGTGAACTAAAGTCACATGTACCTCACTTTCATCCCCAGCAATGGTCCCATATGTTTGTCAAAATGTGTATGTTGTGTGCTTTATCTGGCCCGATTTGTTCCCCAGCTACTCCACTGAGCCCCATTCTCCCTGGAGGCAATCTGAGCTACACGCTATTTATAAAGAATTAACAGCTGGGGCCCTTCCAGCTAAATTACGGAGGGGAGATATTATCATGAAAACTTCATGTTAACCCAAGCGTTAGAGATTGCTCTCCTGTGTCCCTGAAAGCTGCCAGGCTAAGCAGAACTCGCTCTTCTAACTGGAAGAAATGCTTAGGACGTTGTTTTCCGACCATAGCTTAATGAATTTGTCCTTTTGTTGTCCTGACAAAGACTGTCAGATGCGCCAAAAAAAAGGGAAGTTTCTGACCTCTCTGCTTTCTGTCCTCCACGTTACCTAGTCTGTCCGGCGAGAGAGATTCCCCAGAGCTATTTTCAGTCACTTTTCTGTTTTTCAGTCTGAACTGTTGAGAAAATGTAGGGTTATCCTAATTTTCCTTGTACCAAGCCTTCACGCACCCCATCACTTAGGTGAAACTAATCAGAGGTGATGAGCTATTAAGTAAATTGCAATAATGGACAGAAATCTAAATGCAGGTGGATTTAATAGGACCAAACATCATTACCATGTCCACGGGAGAGCTGAATATCTCTGAGCACTGCGCTGGGTACTAGATGTATCACTGAAGAAGACTAGACCGAGAGATCCATCATACCAATCTACTGAGAGGCCTCTATGATAATATTGGGAATGATTACTAAAAGCTTCCCTGTGACCCTGTCTACACCTGTATTAAAATGTGTAGTGTATCAGATTCTGTACAGTGAGATCAGATAACACTCAATAGTTATTTTGATCCCAATAGTTAGACTATTGTTACCTCTGGGCAAAAAACAAATCACTATTGCTAAAACATTTAAAATGAGGAGAATGGTAAGAATGATTCCTACATTTTGAGCAAGGGCAGCTCAGTGTTTCCCTATATTCATTGCCAAAAAATATGATTATGGGGAGGGGAAATACTTTTTGGGATGGTAAAACGTTTTCAGTGTAAACTTAAACGACTAAAGCCAGATATAAAATATGTAGAAAAGATAATGGTTCTATATATTTTTAAATAAGATAATCTTTGAGAACTAACAATTACTATCTAAATCACTACCCAAATGTCATGGCATGGGGCCCCTATTGATTTTCTTATCATGTTTGAGTCATAAGCCATGGCAAAATGTGTAGAGTTGCAGGAAATTAGCTTTAAAATTGCAATTTCTTCTCATCCCCATGACAACATGTGTACAATTGCATCAAACTATCTTTAAAACTGTAACATTTTCTCTCCGCCCCATGCCAAAATATGTAGAATTGCAGGAAATGATGTCTCTGCGCCAAGAGGAGGGCCTTTAAAATGTAGGATTGGAGACCGCACCATTGGCCATGGCCACTACGACGCACCCCAGTTGTGTATGTTTCACTCAAAACTGAATGAGATTGCTCACAAATGGATTTTCTATGTGTGTGCTTTCCTATTATTTCAAATCAATCAGCAACAAGCTTTGTGTGTCAAGCGGTGGGGTAACAGTCATGTTGGTTTGCGCTTGCTTTTGCAATATTTGTGTGTGCGTGTCTGCGTCAGTATCTCTAGTCTGCAAACCAACTGAGTGAGAATACGATCCGGAAACCGCACATCAATAGGGCAGTAAGTTGCGAAAGTGACATGTTTGGTCAGCAGTAGTAATTTAGCCCACACTGAAGTCCCTTGTTTGGCTTGTCAATAGAGGCAGCGCGCTTTGAATAGGAATGAGTCCCAAAAGGCGGCTCATTTCAAACCGTCCTGGAACCATTCTGTGTCACTTCAGTGATTTGTTTTGTTTGAATAAGATTGAGATGTTGTTGTGTAATAATAGAGGGATTTTCTATCTTATACCTGATATAACGCTAGCCATACCCTTCCAAGAAGTAGTTAAAAAATGCTTGCAGATGTGATGGGCTAGACTAGAACTCAGATGTTCTCAACAAATGAAATTGGCATGTGGTGAGATCTACTCTCTGATAGGAGCGTAGTAGGAAATAAAGACTGCAAGTTAAGAATTTAAATGGAACACCCAGTGTTAATCCACACACTGCCCGCCCCCCCCTCTGTCACTCTCTCTCTCTCCCGCACGCTCTGCCTCTATTAGGACTGTGGCCTACTCCTGCTCTCTATAGCAACTGGGCTTTTCTCAGGCTGCCGGGCTGCCTCATTGATGGGCTGTGCACAGCCAGACGATCCTTCCTTAATTCTTGCATGCCTTAGTCGGAAGTTGTCCCGTCCCAATGGCCCCCCTCACCCTGCCCCCTCGCCACTACCATATTCAGTATCATTAGTATGAGGAGTGTAGTGATGATGATGATGGTGAGTTCTCAGGGAGGTCCCGGTCTCCCTGTCTCGTTTGGGGGACCTATGTAGCCTATGTATTCTTAGCAGCAGGGTTGTGTGTGATGGGCAGCGTATGACCCAGGTATGACTGACGCCCAGTAGGGAGGTGCCATGAAAGGTTTAGTTTTACCTGTTAACCCCAATCCTCTGTGGAGTCAGAAGGTTGAACTATGCTGGAACAGTCCACATTTACTTTTCCTCTGCAAACAAAATTAGTAATGAATACAAAAATCCAACACCCTATAGTTGACTAGTTTATCTATTGATCTAGTCGGCTTGTTGTTGTGTGTTCTATACTAAATAAATATTCCTCTCGAGGCACGTTCAAGTTATGAGTACCGTAGTCAGTCAATGCACAATAAGTCTTGCAATCGCCGGGAAAACAGCAGTTTTGATGGACTTTGTTAAAAAGAAGAGTATCCCAGGGGAATTGTGACAGGAAGTGGTTTCTGTGAGAAGTACAGGCAGTGTTACCCTGGATGGCAGTTTACCCCAAACTACCCTTACAGGTCGGCCTACATTATATTAACTGTGTTTAAGCAAGTTTTTGGGACATACAATTCATCAATAGGATGCTAACTAATTAAAAGATCACCCTAGCCCACTAGGGTAAGTGCAGATAGGCTACCCCTTGTTTGAGACTTTATTTATTTCTAGCCACTATGCTGCATCAGTTGGGCTACAGGTGATAATGCTTATTGCTGATAGCATACCTGATAATATGGACCATGCATAGGTTGTAAAGTGCATTCGGAAAGTATTCAGACCCCTTGACTTTTTTCACATTTTGTTACGTTACAGCCTTATTCTAAAATGGATTAAATAAAACATTTTCCTCATCAATCTACACACAATACTCCGTAATGACAAAGCGAAAACAGAAATATCTTATTTACGTAAGTATTCAGACTCTTTGCTATGAGACTCGAAATTGTTTCCATTGATCATCCTTGAGATGTCTCTACAACTTGATTGGAGTCCACCTGTGGTAAATTCAATTGATTGGACATGATTTGGAAAGGCATACACCTGTCAATATAAGGTCCCACAGTTGACAATATATGTCAGAGCAAAAACCAAGCCATGAGTTTGAAGGAATTGTGTCGAGGCACAGATCTGGGATGCTGCAGAAAATGTCTGCAGCATTGAAGGTCCCCAAGAACGCAGTGGACTCTTAAATGGAAGAAGTTTGGAACCACCAAGACTCTTCCTAGAGCTTGAACCATTGCGGGAGAAGGGTCTTGGTCAGTGAAGTAACCAAGAACCTGATGGTCACTCTGACAGAGCTCCAGAGATCCTCTGTGGAGATATGAGAACCTTCCAGAAGGACAGTCATCTCTGCAGCTCTCCACCAATCAGGCCTTTATGGTAGAGTTGCAAGACGGAAGCAACTTCTTAGTAAAAGGCACATGATAGCCCGCTTGGAATTTGCCAAAGGGTACCTAAAGGACTCTCAGACCATGAGAAACAAGATTCTCCAGTCTGATGAAACCAAGTTTGAACTCTTTGGCCAGATTGCCAAGCGTCACGTCTGGAGGAAACCTGGCTCCATCCCTACGGTGAAGCATGGTGGTGGCAGCATCATGCTGTGGAGACGTTTTTCAGCGGCAGGGACTGAGAGTTTAGTCAGGATCGAGGGATAGATGGAACGAAGTACAGATGAAAACCTGTTCCAGGCGCTTAGGACCTCAGACTGGGACAAAGGTTCACCTTCCAACAGGACAACGACCCTAAGCACACAGCCAATACAATGCAGGAGTGGCTTCGGGACAAGTCATTGAATGTCCGTGAGTGGCCTAGCCAGAGCCCGGACTTGAACCCGATCGAACATCTCTGGAGAGACCTGAAAATAACTACAGCTACGCTCCCCATCCAACCTGACAGAGCTTGAGAGGATCCGCAGAGAACAATGGGGGAAACTCCTCAAATAGAGTTGTGTCAAGCTTGTAACGTCATACACAAGAAGACTTTAGGCTGTAATCGCTGCCAAAGGTGCATCAACAAAGCACTGAGTAGAGGGTCTGAATAATTACTTCCACTCCACCATAAAGGCCTGATTGGTGGAGTGCTGCAGAGATGGTTGTCCTTCTGGAAAGTTCTCCCATCTACACAGAGGAACTCTGGAGCTCTGCCAGAGTGACCATTGGGTTCTTGGTCACCTCCCTGACCAAGGCCCTTATCTCCTGATTGCTCAGTTTGGCCAGAAATAATATTTCTGTTATTTATCTTTAATACATTTGCAAAAATGTCTAAAAACCTGTTTTTGGTTTGTCATTATGGGCTATTGTGTGTAGATTGATGAGGAAAAAAACAATTAAATTAATTTTAGAGTAAGGTTGTAATGTAACATAATGTGGAAAAAGGGAAGGGGTCTGAATACTTTGCGAATGCACTGTAAGCATGGTCCAATATGTTAAAATAATTTCAACAAATAACTTTACCAATATGGTGTCAGCATTGTTTTATTTCAATTCATTTTTTCCACCCACTGCTACACATTTTTCTAGAGGAAACACTGGCCCATGCCATTACAATGAGAAATCATTATGTGTGAATGTTAGTTTCAAATTTTCTATTTACATTCCTGCAGTAAAAGATTTGAACAGATCCGGGCAATTACAGAGCATGGCATCTGTGGTGTCTAATTGGAGCTAAATAGCAGACATAAAAGGACAATTAGGAAAACAGGTTCCTCAACATGTCAACTGGCTTTTATAGTAAGTAATCTTGTCTCTTTTCCTGGTCATAGTCACCCCTCTACACAGCTCTCTCCGTTCAACTATTGATAAGCGTCAGGAAAAATAGTGCATCGCAAAATCCTCATTAATTCTGACCTATTCTGGGTCTGACTAATAGGAGTTGGCTGTGTCCCCTGTAGAGTTTTTAATGACCTACAGTGTCAAACTCCCCCACTGCCACGCTCGTGGCTGCCTGGGCCTCATATGGAAGCCCAGAGGAGCTCTACATGTGTGTCATTTATTCCACTATCCCCCGCACACACCACACACTCGCTTGTCTGCAGACCTTTACTACTAAAGAGCATGCAGAAAGTGTGCTGTCGCCTAGCTCAGGGTTTCCCAAACTCTGTCCTGGGGCCCCCACTGGGTGCACATTTTGTTGTTTTCTGTAGCACTACACAGTTGGTTCAAATACTTATGACTTATTTATGCTTTATTACTAGCCTAACTTGCCCCTTTATGTTGTTCAATTCAAAAGCAATGTATCTGCTAATCTAATTTTAAATGTTGTAAATTACATTTGACTAATAGTAGCGTAATTGTTGGAATATTAGTTTTTCTCTTTAAAAAAGCTATATAGCACAACTACTTTATTATATGAGCCAACTTTGTTTACTTCCCTTTTTAAACTGATGTGTGTACATCATCATTTCCTCCAATGAGGGTATGGCAATTTGCCTTTATGCAACCTCGTAATGTAATGCAACGTCATGTTCCAACGCTGATAGAGAAACCAGTACCTTCTGTCTTGGCTAGCCAAATAACAGCGGGCACCGTAATAACTGTTCAAATAGCAAAAAAATTAGGGGGGGGGGGCATATTTTCTCTTCAGCTACACTCCTGACTGCATGTCCTGCCATAGAAATAGAATGAATAGATTGGTATCCCCATTCAACTCAATGATGACATAATGGGTGGACTGGCATGCATTGCAAGTGTAACTATAGGAGCAAAGCAGGAAGTAAAATATGTGCTAAAATATGTGCAGAGTTGATTCAACTCAACTGAAAAATAAAAACATATCCAAAGCATGAGCCACATCAGTTATCATCATTTGAATGAACATTCTACATTACCATGGAAATTATTGCATCACAATACCAGGCAGCCATAGATGTGGTAAAGGACTCAATAGAACGTAGATATTCTATTACCAGATTGGCGCACATTCAACAAATCTGATTTACCAAAGTGGATATTTGTCAAATCCATCAAGATTTATGTATTATAACAGGCACACAATCTGGTCACTTACGTCCGATTTGAATATATTTGTGACTGCTAAATGTTAACTCCTGTTCGTATAAGCTGGTTGGCATAGCTAGTATACAGAAATCGGTAGTGATAGTCTAATTCATTTTAAAATGTAATCCAGTTGATTGGTAACGATGACATGAACATGTGTTGGGGTTGACATCCATAAAAGCATTATACTCCGATTTTTACCTCAACATAGTGTAAAATACATATAAACAATAGCCTAAATGTAGGCTAATTTTCCTGGGGGGCAAAAAGGAGACTCAATATATTTTCCCCATGGCCCTTTCCCCCACGTATTTCCATGGCAATTACTTTGTTTTGGTTGAGTTCGATTTACCTATTTATCTATTGCAAGTGTACCCATGAGTTTACCAGTCAAATTGCCAGGGTTAGTTATTTTATTTTCATGATGTCTTCATCCATAACCGTCGGGTACACGGTTATACGATAATTGTGCCAGCCCTACTCATGGAGTCTATCCACTGAAGCGGTTGCCACCATTGTCCCCCACTATCAAACATCCATTAGGATCCATGCCAGGTGTCTGTCAACTTTTGACACCACTAACAGGATACTCTTTGGAGGACTTGGCCAAAAGCAGAGTTTTGAAAGGCCTCCTTTGTAACACATTTTGGCATTTTGTTGAACCCTTCCTTACATTGTGATGCAATTCTAGTTCTCTCACTTAATGCTGTCTTTGTCACGTATCGGTTGGCCATACATTGTCAAGAGCACAAATAATATGGTATCTTTGGACCTCTGAATAAAGAGGAAGAGCATGAATTAAAAATGGGTGGGGGGGACCCTGCAAGCATGTTGTAGGCAGTGAGAGAGGTATGTGCCCCTGTGCCTTTTGCACTACATACAGGAAGGAATTGGCAATGTCAAGGGACAAGGATTTGAGAGTCAAGTGTTCATGAATGAGAGTGTTGGTGGTCTGGGTGCAGCTGCCTTGAAAACAAGTGGAAGAAATGGAGAGACAGCAAGGGTAGTGAGTCCAGTGGAAGCACACGGCTCCTCACTTTTTCTTTAATCTCTTGAGGAAGGTTTGGCAGGAGCCCTGACTCCAGGCAGCTAAACCAGCAGCTCCCCTCGCTCTGTATGCAGCCAAGGTGCTGGAATGACAACAACCCATTCATTGTGGAGGTAGAGGCAAAAGCTGTGGATCTCTCCTGTCTTTTTGGGAATGGGAGGGGGGCATTTTCCTGAAATCCTGAAGTAGAACAGAAAGGGGACACAGAGAGGGAGGGCAATAAAAGCGAGAGAGGGGAAGGAAGGGAGGGTGAGTGAGAGTGTGGAGGGAGAGAGAGCGCTACCATGCCGAATGATTGAGAGAGGCGGAGAGGAAACAGAACTCCATCAGATGAAATGAGGTGAAAATAATTCAGGCATTAATCAACCCAGGGCAAAAAGAGGCTGTTCTCTCCCCCCCTCCCCTCTTTCTGCGGAACCGAAAGGAAAGGTGTGAATGAAGAACTCAGGAGTGGAAACGAGAGAACCACTGGGCACTATCAAACCATGTCAGACTCCAACAGCAATGCAGCCTGTACAGCTGACCAGGTCAGTTTCTTTTTACTAATTCTTTTTATCTTTTGACCTATTTGATACACAGATGTATGTGATACCAATGATCTCGAGCAAAATGTTGTAATTTTGTCGACTCGTGGAGAAAACCTTAGACAGTTAACTGTTTTTAAAAAAAAATGGATTGGATTTTTTAGATTAGACGGAGAGAGTGAGTTTATCCAAACTATCAAAGCAGCAATTGTGTGGAGCTGCCCGGACGACGGTACAAGGTCCTGAAAGAATTGAATGAATCAAGAAGACCTATTGTCTGGACCGCCTTATTTTTCGGCGATCATTCAGGGGGTCTGTGACGACTCAATAGCCCCCATACCACGTGAGAAGGGGGATACAGCTCTTTAAAAACCAGACCACGTGTGGCTGGACTGAAAAGTTTTTATAACTAATTGCAGTGGGAAGTTCTGGTGGTGCTGGCTGAGGGGTGTGTGATAAAGTTTCTAAGGAAGTGGGCAGGCTAACTGTGTGAAAGAGTGACAGAGTGGGAAAGGGAAAAGTGTTCTAAAAGGGGGGGTTGGCTCATATTTATGTTTTTTCTCTCTTCCTTTGCCACTCTCTTTAGTGGCCAAGGAACTTGTCAGTTAAACAATTCCACCAAAAGATTTGTTTAAAATAAAATATATACATATCCGTTATGGCACTTTGTTCTTTGCCGATTTATGCGGAGCGCCAAGTCTTGTCACATCTTTTGGTTGGCCGCTGTGAAGACTGAGCCTCCTAGAGATCAGTAGCAAACACAAAGAAACGGGCCGCTGAGATCATTGCACATACTTTTAAAGAAACATTTCTATGAAGATAAAAAAATGGCGTTGCTTGCGGTAGGTAAAGCTTTAATTTAGCCCTATTTTTTCAGAGATATATATTTTGTTTGTACGTGTGTATGACCCTGTTTTGGTGTGTGTGTGTGTGAAGTTAATGTAATGCAAATTTGTCAAAGCCATGCATCTAAATGAATGTACCGTGCTCCTAGAAGTGTAGGAGCACTTAAAGGGTTGACAAGGAGTCATCTAGATTTCTCATCTGTAGAACAATTCTTCATTTACAATGGAAAGAAAAATGTTGCTTGTTGCACCACAAAGTTGTCAAGCCAATATTCATTGATATAACTCTCTTAAAAGGCCCATGGCCTGTTAGGTATAACGCTTATCTATTTGGTCTAATTTTAGGCTTGGCTGTTCTCAATGTATCTTTTTTTGTTCTGCTTGCTGATACTGAACATCCTATCCATTTTTCTAGTGTGTCCACAAACAGTCCATTTAGAACGTTGAGTTCCCTATGCCCTGTTTGCAGACTGTTCTTATCGTTCACTTTCATTGAGCGCCTCGCCTCCCGTCGCCCCCTTATTAGGATGGATACAGATTTGAGTGAAAGCTTTCTTATCTATGTAGGGCGAAACAGCCTCTATTTACACAGATGAATGGATGGCCCTTGGTGCATGTGACAAAGGATGCAATCAATGTTTGTGCAGTTATTTCCTTGAATGATGCAATGTCCCTCTGATTCAGTCCTGGTATGTGACATGCTCTAGAATCTATTTGATATTGTGTTCTTCAGAAGGTTCAGGTTTCAGATAGCATTAACATCAGAGTCTACCTGGTGATGTATTTCTGCTGGAAAATGTATGTGTCACATTGCTATAGACATATTCCTAAAAGTGTATATAGACCACATACTGTTTGATTGGTGAATTGCCTACAAAGCCGTTGGCGATTGTTGACGTTTTATGTTGAAGTTATACTGAGAAGTCTCATTGAATAAGTTACAGTAGTTGTTAGAGGTGAACTACTGCTGGCCTGTGTCGACTGGTTTATCTGACAGGATGATGGGTCACAGAGAGAGCTCTAGGATCAGGTGCACCTGACACGGCAGACCCTTCAGACAGACAGACAGAGCCTTGTCGCTTTGTATAGGACAGCTACCTACCTACCTACCTACCGCACAGCCACGCTCCCCTGACTGACTATCATGTGTCATAAGTGACTCTCTATGTACCAAAGGGGATGTGACTTTTTCTATTGCTGTACTTTTATGGTATAGGCTACTGCTGTCCTCTGTATCTCAGTTGGTAGATAATGGCTCTTGCAACGCTTGGATAGTGGGTTCGATTCCTGGGACTACCCATAGGTAAAAGGTTTATGCACGCAAGACTGTAAATCACTTTGGATTAAACCATCTGCTAAATAGCATATATTATTATAAAACCATTTTTTCAGCGGATATCCCATTTCCTTATTCATAAAGGAGCCGGTCTAGCCTACATGAATTCTCTGCAGTAGTTTGACCCCGCTGTTAGGAATACAATTGTCTAAGGTCATCTGTGATTATAAAGCATGCTTGAGTGATAATTGAAGTAATAAGAACTTCAGAAGGATGTGGTAATTGTGTGTCAGACTAATTGACTTAGTCTGACAGCCTTTCACAATGAGGAAAAATGTAATGGCACTCTAACGTCATCCCTTGGTTTCCTAAAGACAGTTTGGTGTCATTTGATGGTGATATTGCTTGAAATCTGCTTGTGTTGCCGGGTACGGAGTCATGACAGATTGTAGTTTGGGCATAGGCTCAACTTGCAAGATTTATACATTGATTTTGATGTAAACATTTGCCCTCAAATTTAATCCTTATGTATTTGTCTTTCTTTTTTCTTTACTGAATTGTAGTGGGCTGATTTTGTGCCTTGAAGTAAGTGCCTAGATATAGCCTAGATATCACGACACAGAAGTCTCTTTAAATTGTCCGAACAGTTTTCGATTGGACAAGAACATATTGCAGTTGAAAACATAGCTTGAAATGATTGACCCAAATGATTTCACTATACATAAACAGATTTGCTAGATCATGAAAGGCAGTGCCAGAAAGCTAATGAGAGTTGCAGAGTTAAAAAGCAGATATTTTTTTCCCTTGGAGGCTTTAGAGCAGATTACTGTTGTTCCTAAATCTGGGTATGGCTCTGTTATGTTATTGTACTGCATATTTAACTTCAATACCCTGCAGAGCAGTTTGGCTGCAATGTTAGACTAATTCTGTAACACTGTAATAAGATGATTAACTCCTGTAAAAAATATCCCTCCTCATTCAAATATGTTCTTTCACCAATTGCTTCTTATTCTAGAGGATAAATGAATGAATTAAGAGGATTCTCTGAAACGATGGGATTGATTTAAAATACCAACAGTACTATTTAAGCAATGGGTGTTAAATTATCTAAATTAGTGGCTTTCGCTTTTGAAACACATCCGACTCCAATTGAACATTCATTTCCCCATTTTTCCCGGCCTATTTTCAGCCCTTCCAACTGGGTGCAGGTGGTGTTGAGAGGGCCAGTATATGGAGCGGAAGTCAGTGGTTGGAGTGTTTACACGCAGGGAGAGATCGAGGGCAGACAGCAGAGGGGCGAGTGCACAGACATATGTGTGCTCGGGGCCTCTGGCTCTCCCAGTGCTGTGGGCTCTGTCTCCAGCCATGTTGTGCTCCTGGACCCACAGCTGGCAGCAAGGAGAGCAGAGGCAGCTAGCCCCACACTGCAGTACAACACAGCCTGGCTGGCTGGGTGCAGCCTGGCCGTGCTGCAGACCATTGTTGGGTGTTCTATACTCTTCACTGATGTATAGAAACGATCTAATAATTCACTGCTATTGAGTTTCCTTCTATGTAAGAAATAGTAGGTTGGTTTTGGGCATTTTCAAACATAACATAACTTTTCTCAGTGTGGTCATCTACCTAGCATGACAACGATAAACAATATACAACAATAGCAGTGATTGATATGTCTGGTAATTGGTGTTAAATAATTTAGCTGAGTACAGACATCTAGGCCTAGTTCTTAAGATGGTCATAACATTCCTGAACTACGAACTACACTGACCTGTCACATTCCACCAAGAATATAGATTATTGTAAACATTAAAAGTGCAATATGCAGAAATCACTCTGCCATTTCCTGGTTGATAGAATTCTAATAGTTTGCCTAATGTCTGTTTATGTGACAAAACATGCAATGTGGAGAATCATTGTACCATCTAAATTGCTGTGAAATATATTTTTAATAACCAAAAATCGTGTATATTCAGCTGTTTGAAGCTGGTGTACAAAACCTGAAATAAAAGACGCAAAAACTAAACTTAAGAGTGAGAAGCATAGAAATAGCACACAGAACAGATATACCGCTTTTTAGACTTACTTTCAATGAGAAGATCTATAACAAACATTTCTATGTGAATTTGGTCGGGTCATCCAGAAAGTTACATATTGCAGCTTTAACCACCCGTGAATCATCTTATTGGGTGTCAAACCCCATACACTACATGGCCAAAAGTACGTGGACACCACTTCAAATGAATGAGTTCAGCGATTTCAGCCACACCCACTGCTCACAGGTGTATAAAATCGACCACACAGCCATGCAATCTCCATAGACAAACATTGGCAGTATAATGGCCCGTACTGAAGAGCTCAGTGACTTTCAACGTGGTACCGTCATAGGATGCTACCTTTCCAACAAGTCAGTTTGTCAAATTTCTGCCCTGCTAGAGCTGTGGAAAGTGGAAACGTCTATAAGCAACAATGGCTCAGCCACGAACCGGTAGGCCACACACGCTCACAGAACAGGACCACCGAGTGCTGAAGTGCGTAAAAACCATCTGTCCTTGGTTGCAACACTCACTACCGAGTTGCAAACTGCCTCTGGAAACAATGTCAGCACAATATACTGTTTGTCGGGAGATTCATGAAATGGTCGAGCAACTTTCCATGGCCGAGCAGCTGCACACAAGCCTAAGATCACCATGCGCAATGCCAAGCATCGGCTGGAGTGGTGTAAAGCTTGCCGTCATTGGACTCTGGAGCAGTGGAAACGCATTCTCTGGAGTGATGATTCACCCTTCACCATCTGGCAGTCCGATGGACAAATCTGGGTTTGGCAGGTGCCAGGAAAACGCTACCTGTTCCAGTGCATAGTGCCAACTGTAAAGTTTGGTGGAGGAGGAATAATGGTCTGGGGCTGTTTTTCATGGTTCGGGTTAGGCCTCTTAGCTCCAGTAAAGGGAAATCTTAACACATACAATGACATTCTAGACGATTCTGTACTTTACTCAACTTTGTTCCAACAGTTTGGTGAAGGCCCTTTCTTATTTCAGCATGACAATGCCCCTGTGCACAGTGAGGTCCATACAGAAATGGTTTGTCAAGATTGGTGTGGAAGAACTTGACTGGCCTGCACAGAGCCCTGACCTCAACCCCATCTAACACCTTTGGCATGAATTGGAACGCCGACTGCGAGCCAGGCCTAATCGCCCAACATCAGTGCCCGACCTCACTAATGCTCTTGTGGCTGAATGGATGCAAGTCCCTGCAGCAATGTTCCAACACCTAGTGGAAAGCCTTCCCAGAAGAGTGGAGGCTGTTTTAGCAGCAAAGGGGGGACCAACTCCATATTAATGCCCATGCTTATAGAATGAGATGTTCGACGAGCATACTCTAACAGTGAGGGACTCTTCCTATTTTTTTGTGGAATATAACAGACTTCGTTTGAAAAGGCCATATGGGACTCCTTTTGTCTCCACTGGATGTTGTGAAGTGGATTCAGTTACTAGTTGGGTGTCATTCCATTCTAAGCATTGATGTTTTGAGTGGTTGATTAGCCTGGATGTCAGTGAGTGCATTTCCTCTGGATGACTTGCTGGCAAGGGGTCTGTGCTAAAAGTGCTATGGCTGCCGACGACAGCTGCATGATGAAAGGGATTTATCACTCTTTACTCTGTTTACCACAGAGGACCATCATCAAAACATAGGTCTTTCCGATTAGATGGTCCAGTGCTTATTCAAATCCCGTATTTGGTGCAGACATTAAAGAAGAAGGTTTACTAGGTTCAAGAGAAGTGTGTCAGTGTGTTAAGTGTGTGAGAGCTAGGTGACTAGAAGGTTGGTTGTACGGCTCTATTTCCTCAGGCTCCAGACCTTTGAAGGAATTGGGTGCGTCCAAAATGACACCCTGTTCCCTATATAGTGCACTTCTTTTGACCAGTGCCCATAGGGAACAGGGTGCCATTTGGGACACAGAAACTGGCAGGTCAGGTTCAGTGTGAATGGCCTAGGAACTTGAAATAGAGTACTCTAGCATACAGTAGAGTCTTATGACTTCTCTACCACAGCTCAGTGTCTTGATCTACGGTGCAGTGTTGTTAATGACATGATAGACCATGCCCTGGAGACAGGGAGCACTGCTTGGAAGAAGCAAATTAGTCCTCAGATTTAGGATTGTCACGAATGGAAGGAAAAAGCATGGAAAGGGAAGTCTCCATCTCCTCAAAACCTGCTTTTTGGGTTGAATGCTCATCTCTCTCAACCAAACATCTTAAAAACAGATTGTGCAACACATCTAGGATGTAGTTGGCTGAAGATATTTTTGAAAAGTCATTGGTGCAGATGTTGATAGGCCCAGCACACTCTCAAAGTTATGTTAGACTTCCAGTCATCTCATTGAGAAGTTCTCTATAAGTCAGCATAATTAGTCTAGTTGATGTGCTTACCTGCATGTTATTGTCTATTGGGTACTGGCTGAACTAAATATCTGTGGTTTTCTTTAAAATTATAAACTGACCTCCCCTGCTCCCAGCGTACTAATCCAAACCTTGTGTACGTGATGAAGGGAGGCTGTAAGGACCTGATGCTAACAGACTTTGAGGATGTTTATGTCCTTCTTATCATACCGTCTTACAGTATTGCATGACATTTTCTTCTCTTGTTTAAGGAGAGAAAAAACTGGGTCAATTTATGTAATCCTGAAATTCTTGAGAGTACTGTTATAGTGATGAAGACTCTTTAAATTGCCTCACCCTGCCTTGAATTGAATTGGTCAGCCTTTAAGTTTTTGTCAAATACTACTGTGAATGTAGTCTGCCTTGTCTACATTGTCAGTTTTCTGGAATAACATGAGATGTCTGTTTTAAAGTGTACTGTAGCTCAAAGCTATACAGTCAAATGATGACCAAAGAACAATGCTCATTCATGGTTGAGCAGTGTGGCCAGTTACATGTAGCTACCTGCTTTGTCAACCGCCATGGAGTTCAAAGTATTGCTGGGTGAATTGTCATAAAAAGGAGTTTATGATATATTTGATGTCAACTGAATATTTTTGTTAGGGAGAGAGAGGGATGGATTTGGGGATGAGGTGGGATAAGGTGTGTGTTTGTATATACAGTATGTGTGTGATTAATGGATTCTCTAAGTGTATGTGCGGTTGGTTATCTCTGTGTGACTGTGGGAGCGAGGTGGAGGTGAACAGCTTGCTTTGGCCAATAGCTCCGTAGGCAGTCTCCCGCATCACTTAACGGCCATGCCCAGTGCACAGTAATTTAATTATCTAGTTAAGCGATCCGCGTGGCTGAAGCGAGACCTGGTTGTCTGCACAAATTAACGCTAACAGTTTTTTCTATAGGAGCGTCTATAGCTCTCAGCCATGCAATCCTTTGTTTCATCTGCAAAATCCATCCAGTTATTGGATTTGAACATGAGTCTGACAACCCGAGACTAGTGGCAACTTAACTACTAACATTGTCAACTGTCAAGGCAATTACTCATAGCTATTAATTAGCCTAATGCTGTCTTGCATTTTTAAATCAACCCCTCCCTCCCCAAAAAATCTAAATGCAACAAACATGATGTAGTTGCTAGTCACTGGCTGTTTTGCCCAGAACTTGGTTCCTGACTTGGAAACCACTCCTACTGCGCCCCAGACTCCTAGGCAAGGGTAGCTAGATGCAGCATGGAGCCCTAGGGTGTATTCACTAGGAACCAAACAGAACCAAACGGAATGAAATGGGAAGGGACGTTTTCCATTTGGAGTAAACGGTTTCTGTTGCAAAATATTTTTGACTAATGGTTACACCACTGGTAGACCCTCCCTAAGTATAAGTCAGATACTCACGTTGCTCAGCCACTGACTGACTGACCCAAGTGGCTTTTGCATCAGTGTTGGGAAGTCCATTGGTGTGTAAGGGGTATGTGACGAAACAGTTACTATGGAACTTTTTAAGGTAAGGCTATTGCAGTGTTTTTGGAATGTAGGCCCATTTTTTGGGGATGTACTTAACAATTGGGGATGTACTTAACATAACAATTCACTGTGTATTGTGGGATTTGTATTTATCCATTCAGTTTGTATTTTTAATTTTTTTGCTGTTTCTATCTCATTGGGATTTTTGTGATTGGATATTTAATTGAATTATATAGTTGTTTATTAAAGTTAAGTAGATTTGGGTTGGTACAGATTATTTGCCTAATAATTTGCATATTGCTTGTTTTTATTTTCAAATTTGATGTGTTGCTTTTGTGGAGAAAACTGTTAAACTGTCAATCAAAATATTTGATTTAATGTTTTTATATCAACATATTAAAAATGTATATCTACAATTTGAAATTCAATCAAAATTCGGTATGACCAAGATATGACTTTCAAGAACTTTTAAAGCACACTTTCTCAGATATTCTAAACAAAGTCCTAGTTTAATGATTGAAAGGGATGTTTTGCTGTCCATGATGCAGTAGCCTATAGGATCAGGTCTTCCAGCCAGCTACCCAGGGGATCTTGATGTGATTGTGACTGTAAGCAGTGCTTGAGTGATGTAACCCAGAGATGACCCCTGCTTCTGGGAGGCCATCAAAGCACCCCATTTGCTGTGACTGGGCCCAATTTTCTCCTGTCTTTCCTGACAACTCACCATTACACCTAATTAATCAACCATGGAAAGTAGGTATTCACACCATGCCCAATGGGATCTGGAGGAATGTGGCCCTCCGCTAGCCGGGTGAGAAGCCACAGTCTCGCTGTCTTTAGTTGAATTACTTTCACCTCACATACATTTTATAATGCTGCCTTTGAGGACATTGAGGATCCAGGTCTATTTAATCACAGTTGAGTACAACTGAACCCACCTGTGTTTATTCCCAAGGTGAAGTTAGTTAGTTAGCTAGGGTATCTACGTGTGCCACTTTAAAATATTGGTATTGGAATGACTGTATTAGTCACTCTTGGTTGACTTTGATTTGAAGTTCGATAACAACCTGGTCTTTTATCAGCTTTAATTATTTTCAAATGACATTCAAACTCCGATAGAATGGATGGTAGAAAGGGTGTTAGGCTACTGAGTTTCCAATGTTAGAGTTGTTGGGAGGGTGTTCTATTGATGGAAGTCTTCCCTTCTGATCAATAATGGGATTTAAAAAAAAAAAACTTTTTATTGAAAAAGTTTCAAACCAACATGTTTCCTTGTTGTTTTTAAACTTATTTTTTAAATATAACTTTTTCTAAATGCATTTTAGATTTGGCCTAGCTATATGAAGGCCAAATCACACAGGGAGGCGTCCTTCAACTGCGTGATATTTTTGTGCGAGAGTAGCAAGCTTCAATTCACATACACTGTGTAGCTTATGCCAACGTACAGCGCATTCGGAAAGTATTCAGACCCCTTGACTTTTTCCACATTTTGTTACATTAAAGCTTTATTATAAAATGGATTAAATTGTTTTTTCCCTTTCGTCAATCTGCACACAATACCTGATGATGACAAAGCAAAAACAGGTTTTTAGACATTTCTGCACAAAAAAATAAGAAATCACATTTCCGTAAGTATTCAGACCCTTTTACTCAGTACTTTGTTGAAGCGCCTTTAGCAGCGATTACAGCCTCGAGTCTTCTTGGATATGAAGCTACAATCTTGGCACACCTGTATTTGGGGAGATTCTCCCGTTCTTCTCTGCAGGTCCTCTCAAGCTCTGTCAGGTTGGATAGTGAACGTTGCAGCACAGGTATTTTCAGCTCTCCAGAGATCTTCAATCTGGTTCAAGTCCAGGCTCTGGCTGGGCCTCTCAAGGACATTCAGAGACTTGTCCCGAAGCCACTCCTGCGTTGTCTTGGATGTGTGCTTATGGTCATTGTCCTGTTGGAAGGTGAACCTTCGCCCCAGTCTGAGGTCCTGAGCACTCTGGGGCAGGTTTTCATCAAGGATCTCTCAGTACTTTGCTCTGTTCACCTTTCCCTTGAATCCTGACTAGTTTCTCAGTCCCTGCCACTGAAAAACATCCCCACAGCATGATGCTGCTACCACCACCATGCTTCACTGTAGGGATGGAGACAGTTTTCCTCCAGACGTGACGCTTGGCATTCAAGCCAAATAGTTCAATCTTGGTTTCATCAGACCAGAGAATCTGTTTCTGATGGTCTGAGAGTCTATAGGTGCCTTTTGACAAACTCCAAGTGGGATGTCATGTGCTTTTACTGAGGAGAGGCTTCCGTCTGGCCACTCTACCATAAAGGCCTGATTGGTGGAGTGCTGCAGAGATGGTTGTGCTTCTGGAAGGTTTTCCCATCTCCACCGAGGAACTCTGGAGCTCTGTCGGAGTGGCCATTGGGTTCTTGGTCACCTCCCTGACCAAGGCCCTTCTTCCTCGATTGCTCAGTTTGTCCGGGAGGCCAGCTCTAGGAAGAGTCTTAGTGGTTCCAAATTTCTCCCATTAAAGAATGATGGAGGCCACTGTGTTCTTGGGGACCTTCAATGCTGCAGAAATGTTTTGGTACCCGTCCCCAGATCTGTGCCTCGACACAATCCTGTTTTGGAACTCTACGGAGAATTCCTTCGACCTCATGGCTTGTTTCTTTTTCAAATCCTTTCCAAATCATGTCCAATCAATGGAATTTACCACAGATGGACTCCAATGAAGTTTTAGAAATATCTCAAGGATGATCAATAGAAACAGGATTCCTTCTACCTCATGGCTTGGGTTTTGCTCTGACATGCACTGTCAGTTGTGGGACCTTTATATAGACAGGGGTGTGCCTTTCAAGTCTCATAGCAAAGGGTCTGAATACTTATGTAAATAAAATAAAAATCAATAAAAAAAAATCAGTCTGTTTTTGCTTCATCATTAGAGGGTATTGTGTCTAGATTGATGAGGAAAATGTTTTATCAAATGTAAATGTAGGCTACATGTACACGGTAGCCTAGTGGTTAGAGCATTGGACTAGTAACCGAAAGGTTGCAAATTCTAATCCCCTAGCTGACAAGGTACAAATTTGTTTTTCAGCCCCTGAACAGGCAGCTAACCCACTGTTCCTAGGCCGTCATTGAAAATAAGAATATTTTCTTAACTGACTTGCCTAGTTAAATAAAGGTTAAAAAAATGTACAGTAGTACAGTCTTGTTTTATGCATTCTTATTCAGCTCTTTGGCATAGGTCTTGTAAATATGTAAATATGACTCCTCAGTAAAAGACACATGTCATCCCAATTGGAGTTTGCCGAAAGGAACCTAAAGGACTAGTGGTACAACGGATCACAAAACTCACGGTTTGGATTGGATCACTGTTTTGAGTCACGGATCGGATCATTTTTCGGATCAGCAAAAAAAAAGGGAGACAAATATAACTTTGCTTTCCATTTATTACACAAAGAACACTTAAAGCAAGGAACTTTTCAATGTTTAAATAAAATCTTAAAATAAAATATTCAATACTCAATTGTTAATTAAAGTGCAATATGAGGCATGATACCTTCTTCCTTTGAACAATAGTGAATGTAAAAATAGCCTGAAAAATAACATAATCAAAAACAAGTAAAAAAAATAACATAATCAAAAACAAGTAAAAAAAGAAACCAGCAAACCAGCTTATTGTCGAAGTTGAAGTCGGAAGTTTACATACACTTAGGTTGGAGTCATTAAAACTCGTTTTACAGCCACTCCACAAATTTCTTGTTAATTCTTACGGCTGAAATCCTTTTAACGGGATCGATATGACAACAGCCAGTGAAAGTGCAGGGCGCCAAATTCAAACAACAGAAATCTCATAATTAAAGTACCTCAAACATACATTCATTATACACCATTTTAAAGATAAACTTGTTGTTAATCCCACCATAGTGTCCGATTTCAAAAAGGCTTTACGACAAAACCATACCATGCGATTATGTTAGGTCAGCACCTAGTCACAGAAAAACACAGCCATTTTTCCAGCCAAAGAGAAGAGTCACAAAAAGCAGAAATAGAGATAAAATTAATCACTAACCTTTGATGATCTTCATCAGATGACACTCATAGGACTTCATGTTACACAATGCATGTATGTTTTGTTCGATAAAGTTCATATTCATATCCACAACTCTCAGTTTACATTGACGCGTTATGTTCAATAATGTTTTGCTTCCAAAACATCCAGTGATTTTGCAGAGAGCCACATCAATTTACAGAAATACTCATAATAAACATTGATAAAGGATACAAGTGTTATGCATGGAATTATAGATAAACTTCTCCTGAATGCAACCGCTGTGTCAGATTTCAAAAAAGCTTAATGGAAAAAGCACACCATGCATTAATCTGAGTATAGCGCTCATAGACCAAAACAAGCCATACAGATACCTGCCATGTTGTGGAGTCAATAGAAGTCAGAAATAACATTATAAATATTCACTTATCTCTGATGATCTTCATCAGAATGCACTCCCAGGAATCCCAGTTCCACAATAAATGTTTGTTTTGTTCGATAAAGTCCATAATTTATGTCCAAATACCTCCTTTTTGTTCGCACGTTTAGTTCACAAATCCAAATTCATGAGGCGCGAGCACTAGGTCCAGACGAAAAGTCAAAAAGTTCCATTACAGTTCGTAGAAACATGTCAAACGATGTATAGAATCAATCTTTAGGATGTTTAACATAAATCTTCAATAATGTTCCAACCGGAGAATTCCTTTGTCTTTAGAAATGCAATGGAACGCAGCTAACTCTCACGGCTACGCGCGAGACTGAGCTCATGGCACTCTGCCAGACATCTTACTCAATCAGCTCTTATTCTCTCCTTATTCACAGTAGAAGCCTGAAACAAGGTTCTAAAGACTGTTGACATCTAGTGGAAGCCTTAGGAAGTGCAATCGGACCAAATGTTACACTGTACATTGGATAGGCAAAGACTTGAAAACCTACAAACCTCAGATTTCCCACTTCCTGGTTGGATTTTTTCTCAGGTTTTTGCTTGCCATATGAGTTCTGTTATACTCACAGACATCATTCAAACACTTTTAGACACTTCAGAGTGTTTTCTATCCAAATATACTAATACTTTGCATATCTTAGCTTCTGGGCCTGAGTAGCAGGCAGTTTACTCTGGGCATCTTATTCATCCAAGCTACTCAATACTTCCCCCCAGCCATAAGAAGTTAACAAACTATAGTTTTGGCAAGTCGGTTAGGACATCCACTTTGTGCATGACACAAGTAATTTTTCCAACAATTGTTTAGACAGATTATTTCACTAATCGTTCACTGTATCACAATTCCAGTGGGTCAGAAGTTTACATACACTAAGTTGACTGTGCATTTAAACAGCTTGGACAATTCCAGAAAATTATGTCATGACTTTAGAAGCTTCTGATAGGCTAATTGACATAATTTGAGTCAATTGGAGGTGTACCTGTGGATGTATTTCAAGGCTTACCTTCAAACCCAGTGCCTCTTTGCTTGACATCATGGGAAAATCAAAAGAAATCAGCAAAATTGTAGACCTCCACAAGTTTGGTTCATTCTTGGGAGCAATTTCCAAACTCCTGAAGGTACCACGTTCATCTGTACAAACAATAGTATGCAAGTATAAACACCATGGGACCACGCAGCCTTCATACCGCTAAGGAAGGAGATGCGTTCTGTCTCCTAGAGATGAACATACTTTGGTGTGAAAAGTGCAAATCAATCCCAGAACAACAGCAAAGGACCTTGTGAAGATGCTGGAGGAAACCAGTACAAAAGTATCTATATCCACAGTAAAATGAGTCGTATATCGACATAACCTGAAAGGCCGCTCAGCAAGGAAACAAAAATAGAACTGTTTGGCCATAATGACCATTGTTAAGTTTGGAGGAAAAAGAAGGTATTGGAGTGGCCATCACAAAGCCCTGACCTCAATCCTATAGACAATTTGTGGGGAGAACTGAAAAAGCGTGTGCGAGCAAGGAGGCCTACAAACTTGACTCAGTTACACCAGCTCTGTCAGGAGGAATGGGCCAAAATTCACCCAACTTATTGTGAGAAGCTTGTGGAAGGCTACCCGAAACGTTTGACCCAAGTTAAACAATTTGAAGGCAATGCTACGAAATACTAATTGAGTGTATGTAATCTTCTGACCTACTAGAAATGGGGTGAAAGAAATAAAAGCTGAAAGAAATCATTCTATCTACTATTATTCTGACATTTCACATTCTTAAAATTAAGTGTCTTTGCAGTCACTATGTCCCCTGCCATGGAGAACACTCTCTCGCTGGGATCTGAAGTGCCAGGTACAGCCAGGTAGCATCTTGCCGTCATGGCATTGTGAGGGTATTTCCACACATTGCTTTTCCACCATGCCAGTGGATCACCGTCCACTGGAATGCCGCTTGCTGCCTTGTAGGATACCACCTCCTCTTTGATGGTGTTGGCAAACGTCTTGCCTGTGTCCTTGCTCGCAAAGGTCTCCCCGAAAAGCTCCTTCGTGGCCAAATTATTTTGTGGAGGAGATGCCTCTGATCTGTGACTTGACCCTGCAGAAAAAATGACTTGATCTATTAAACAAACTAATATTTAATATAACTATAATTGTGGCAATAACATTTTAATAAAAGCCATTATTATTCAAAATCAAAAATGGATGATTCTAATAGCAATATTATAGACTAAGATTAGACTGCACTATATTTATTATTTAAGTAATTCACTCTTATTTTTTGTTTACCTCTTCAGTGGCCACGGTCTCAGTGGTGAGATCACTGTATGTCCTCCGGTGTAGGGCAGGTTCTAGGTGAGACAGGGACTTGAACCTTGGATCCAGTGCAGTAGATCTATGAAGGTAGTCCTGGACATTAGGGGGGTATCTGGGGTTCAGGTCCTCTCTAATGGCAGCCTTGACATCTCTAGTGAGGGTGCTGTCTTCCTCACTTGGGGCCATGGATAGTAGGATCCTTGTTTTCAGAGGTAGGATCATGGACACAGACGGTGCAGGTTCAGTGCTCAATAGGGTTGTAACTGGTTTGAGAGGTTTGAGCACCTGGAGGACCTCCTCTGCCACGTTCACGTCATCATCAGACAAGGTGACGATGTCTTTATTTTTTCCCAGGGTCTTGTCTATCAGTGCAGAGTATACAGCTGCCTGCTGCTCAAGATAGCTCTCCAACATGTCATAAGTGGAGTTCCATCTTGTTGTGACATGGTGTATGAGCTTGTTGGTCTGTAGCTGTAACATTTCTTGCTTGGTCTTAAGCACATGAGCGGCTGTTGTGCTTCGGTGGAAAAAGGAAACCACTTTCCTGATCCTCCCAAGGAGGCGGTCGATCTGGTTCACTGAGATTCCCCTCTGGGATGCTAAATTGATCACATGTGCAAAGCAAGCTATCTGCTAGCACCGGACTTCGCATCTCCCACTCCTCTGTGGTGAAGTGAGCAGTCATAGTCACGTAGCTTTCCGTTGCCCTGGAGGTCCACCCGTATGTGGTGAGGGCAACAGAGGATGCCTTGGATAATTTGTCGACAATTTTTTAATTTTCCTGTTCATAAAGATTTGGCACGATCTTCATACTGAAGTGGGTGTGCCAGGGGATTTCGTAGCGTGGCTCAAGCACTTGCACCATATGTTTAAACCCTTTGTTTTTCACAACAGAGTATGGCCTCATGTCTGCAGCGATAAACATCCCAAAAAATTTGGTGATGGCTTCAGCCCGGTCTGATTCTGCAGCAAAGGGCTTAAATGCAGCGGTGAGAAGTTGTCTCTTGGCTGAGTTGGCTCCCGTCACTGACACACCAGGGTGATGACGCTTTAAATGTGTGGCCATGCTCGATGTATTTCCATGATCATACGGCTTTCTTGTGGCACAATGCCTACACACAGTAATGGTGGTGGTGTCCACCCCCCTTCTTCCGTCATCATATTTGACAGGGAAGCCAAAATGCTCCCATACATGAGACTTAAATGAAGTGGGAGGCTTTTCCAGTTCTTCAGCTCCTCCGCTAGCCATGGCTGTCACTGCTCTTTCTTCTTTGCTTTTTGCAACGCGAGCATCCAGGATTGATTTGTTGGGATTCAACATGCCCCGTTCACGTGAACAGAACACACAACTGCTTAACAAAATAATCAAATCAACCTCCTGGCTTCAGAGTAAAACACAGCGTCTGTCTTGTCTTTATCTTTTCACTGCATCGAGATTTAGGGAATTATTACTTTAAAAAGTTACAGCGGCAGTAAAACTGTATTCCACAGTATGATGGTTAAACTCTGCAATTGATCCGTGGTTCACATGCGTGCCGAACCGTGGGGGGGATCCGTACGGATCGTAGTATGGATCAACTACGATCCGTTACACCACTATAAAGGACTCTCAAACCATGAGAAACAAGATTCTCTGTTCTGATGAAACCAAGATTGAACTCTTTGGCCTCAATGCCAAGTGTCACGTCTGGAGGAAACCTGGCGCTATCCCTATGGTGAAGCATGGTGGTGGCAGCATCATGGTGTGGGGGTGTTTTACAGTGGCAGGGACTGGGAGACTAGTCAGGATCGAAGGAAAGATGAACGGAGCAAAGTACAGAGAGATCCTTGATGAAAACCTGCTCCAGAGCGCTCAGGACCTCAGACTGGGGACGAAGATTCACCTTCCAACAGGACAACGACCCTAAGCACACAGCCAAGACAGCGCAGGAGTGGCTTCGGAACAAATCTCTGAATCTCTTTGAATGGCCCAGCCAGAGCCCGGACTTGAACCCGATCGAACATCTCTGGAGAGACCTGAAAATAGCTGTGTAGCAACGCTCCCTATCCAACCTGGCAGAGCTTGAAATGATCTGTAGAGAAGAATGTAAGAAACTCCCCAAATACAGGTGTGCCAAGCTTGTAGCGTCTTACCAAAGAAGACTCAAGGCTGTAATCGATACCAAAGGGGTTTCAACAAAGCACTGAGTAAAGAGTCTGAATACTTATGTAAATGTGGTACTTCCGTTTTATTTATTTTTAAAGAAATTAGCAAAAAATTCTGGTTTTTTTTTGTTATACCCATTTTAGAATAAGGCTGTAACGTAAGAAAATTTGGAAAAAGTCAAGGGGTCTGAATATCTTCAGAATGCACTGTACATACAGGCAGATTTGTTGGTTTGTCAGTATTGTTCATTCAGTTATGGTCAGGAGTCTACAGTCCCCAATAATAGTGGTGGAACAGGAGGTAACTAGCTGTGTGAATCAGGTGCTGGGGTACATGTGCAGAAGTGTGTTAAGGTCTTTTGGTGTGTGTGTGTGTGTGTGTGTGTGTGTGTGTGTGTGTGTGTGTGTGTGTGTGTGTGTGTGTGTGTGTGTGTGTGTGTGTGTGTGTGTGTGTGTGTGTGTGTGTGTGTGTGCGCGGCATATGTGTACTCAGCTATGATAAGTGAACATGCACAATCTCCCCCCATCTACAGTGCAACATGGAATTGTGCAGTGCTATAAAATCTCTCATACATAGTGATGTAAAACGCTATGTTTTGTTTTCGTTCTCAGTCTCCTCTTCCCCTTTTCCGCCCCTTGCTGATCTTGTATTAAATGAAAATGAGTTGAATCCTTAAACTGTAGTTCACAGCCTATCACTCAGTCATTCGGGCCAGTCCTTCAAATAGTTATTGGCACAACAAACAAAGTTTAGGTAAAATGTGTTATGTCTCACTCCCAGGCAAGTAAACAGTTCAATTTTGGGGAATAGTGTTGCTCATCGAGGCGCAGTGGGCTACATAATGACTTGTGATGGTTGCATGCCTAGTGAGGATGCAGGCAGGGGTTGTCAGTAAATGCCAGGGAGCTCTGGGCCGCCAGCCGGCCTTGTAGGCTGGAGCTTTACAATAACAGACACAATTCTGGCTTTTCCTGTTGGCAGTATGGCATGCAAATCAGGTCTCATCTACTATACTGTGTGTACTGTAGTAGCAAGCTGCTTCTCTGGGACTCTGGTCAGGCCCTAGGTTGGTCTTACACTCAAGTGAAGATGGAGCATGTCTATCACCATGACAGGGTCACAGCTGTCATTGGCCATGCTTTGTAAAGTGTGTGCCACTGTCCATCAAATTAGCTGGAATGGTAGAGTGCATTGGTCGGTGTGTGTTTTAGTCATGTTTAAGTTATTAGCGTGTATTAGCATGACAAGCCAAAAAGCCATGTTAGCACCAACTGACCCATAATCAGACCGACTCATTTGAGAGCTAGCCCAGTAGTCATTTCAGAACTATCACCTGAGTGTATACACTGCATTTGGAAAGTATTCAGACCCCTTCCCTTTTTCCACATTTTGTTACGTTACAGCCCTTTTCAAAAATGAATTAAATACATGTTTTTCCTGATCAATCTACACACAATACCCCATAATGACAAAGCGAAGAAAGGTTTCTAATTTTTTTTGCAAATGTATTAAAAATAAATAACAGAAATATTATTTCTGGCCAAACTGAGCAATCAGGAGATAAGGGCCTTGGTCAGGGAGGTGACCAAGAACCCGATGGTCACTCTGGCAGAGCTCCAGAGTTCTTCTGTGGATATATGAGAACCTTCCAGAAGGACAACCATATCTGCAGCACTCCACCAATCAGGCCTTTATGGTGGAGTGGCAAGATGGAAGCCACTCCTTAGTAAAAGGCACACAACAGCCTGCTTGGAGTTTGCCAAAAGGCACCCGAAGGAGTCTCAGGCCATGAGAAACAAGATTCTCTAGTCTGATGAAACCAAGATTGAACTCTTTGGCCTGAATGCCAAGTGTCACGTCTGGTGGAAACCTGGCACCATCCCTTCAGTGAAGCATGGTGGTGGCAGCATCATGCTGTAGGGATGTTTTTCAGCGGTAAGGACTGGGAGACTAGTCAGGATCAAGGGAAAGGTGAATGGAGCAAAGTACAGAGAGATCCTTGATGAAAACCTGCTCCAGAGTGCTCAGGACCTCAGACTAGGCGAAGGTTCCCCTTTTAACAGGACAATGACCCTAAGCATAACAGCCAAGACAATGTAGGAGTGGGTTTCGGGACAAGTCTCTGAATGTCCTTGAGTGGCCCAGCCAGAGCCCGGACTGAACCTGATCGAACATCTTGGAGAGACCTGAAAATAGCTGTGGAGTGAATCTCTCCATCCAACCTGGCAGAGCTTGAGAGGATCTGCAGAGAAGAATGGGAGAAACTCCCCAAATACTGGTGTGCCAAGCTTGTAGCGTCATACCCAAGAAGACTCGAGGCTGTTATAACCTAAATACTTATGTAAATGTGATATTTTTATTTTTTATAAATGAGCAAAAAATTCTAAACTTTGTCATTATGGGGTAGTGTGCGTAGATTGATGGGGAGGACAATTTAATGAATTTTAGAATAAAGCTATAACATAAGAAAATGTGGAAAAAGTCAAGGGGTCTGAATACTTTCCAAATGCAGCGATAAACATATTTGCCCAAGTCTTAGCACTGAATGTGAATCGTCTTTACATAGACTTTGAGCACACTCACCCTTTCTCCATTCCTTGCACAATTCAAGTCTGTCTGTCTTTCTCTGTCCCTCTCCTCCTCCCGATATCTCTCTCTCTCTCTCTCTCTCTCTCTCTCTCTCTCTCTCTCTCTCTCTCTCTCTCTCTCTCTCTCTCTCTCTCTCTCTCTCTCTCTCTCTCTCTCTCTCTCTCTCTCTCTCTCTCTCTCTGTCCCTCCACCCCCCTCCCTATTCTTTCCCTCTCTCTCTCATGGGGTGCACCTGTGTGCAGTGCGCTGGAAGGAGGCAGGCCAGGCAGGACATTGGGAGTTAGGCTGGGGCCGGGGCCACTGATTTGGAAGGGCCCCTCAGAGAGAAGAAGAGAGAGAGCGAGAGAGAGAAGAGAATGTGTGCAGCTTACGTAAAGGGCAGATGGGCCCAGCTGGGCGTGCGGTGTGGATGGGATGGGATGGGAAGAGATGGGGCTCAGTGTGTGGATCTGAATCGGGCGGTCTGTCACCCCATTGCCTATTTAGTGCTCTGCTTTTGACCAGGCCCCATAGGGTGTATAGAATAAGGTGACATTTTGGGCACAGCCTAACAGCCAGGTCAGAGAGACAGCCTGGAGAGAGAATCGGAACAGATAGTGAAGTGGACAGGTGTTGGAATGGTGCAAATCCTAGAAATAACGTTATCTCTATAGTTTACAAATAATGCCTCATGTATGGAATCAAGTCAATGCATCAATGCTTGGATAAGCCTATGTAGAGCATTTTAAGTCAAAAGTTTTTATGTTTTATGTGCTGAGTATGTTACTATGAGTGAACTAATCTCAGCAAAAAAAGAAACGTCCCTTTTTCAGGACCCTGTCTTTCAAAGATAATTCGTAAAAATCCAAATAACTTCACAGATCTTCATTGTAAAGGGTTTAAATACTGTTTCCCATGCATGTTCTATGAACCATAAACAATTAATGAACATGCACCTGTGGAACGGTTGTTAAGACACCAACAGCTTACAGACGGGAGGCAATTAAAGTCACAGTTATGAAAAATTAGAACACTAAAGAGGCCTTTCTACAGACTCTGAAAAACACCAAAAGAAAGATGCCCAGGGTCCCTGCTCATCTGCGTGAACGTGCCTTAGGCATGCTGCAAGGAGGCATGAGGACTGCAGATGTGGCCAGGGCAATACATTTCAGTGAGACGCCTAAGACAGCGCTACAGGAAGACAGGACAGACAGCTGATCGTCCTCGCAGTGGCAGACCACGTGTAACAACACCTGCACAGGATCAGTACATCTGAAGATCACACCTGCGGGACAGGTACAGGATGGCACAACAACAACTGCCCGAGTTACACCAGGAACGCACAATCCCTCCATCAGTGCTCAGACTGTCCGCAATAGGCTGAGAGAGGCTGGACTGAGGGCTTGTAGGCCTGTTGTAAGGTAGTTCCTCACCAGACATCACCGGCAACAACGTCACCTATGGGCACAAACCCACCGTCGCTGGACCAGACAGGACTGGCAAAAAGTGGTCTTCACTGACGAGTCGCAGTTTTATCTCACCAGGGGTGATGGTTGGATTTGCGTTTATCGTCGAAGGAATGAGCGTTACACCGAGGCCTGTACTCTGGAGCGGGATCGATTTGGAGGTGGAGGGTCCGTCATGGTCTGGCGCGTTACAGGGAAGACATCCTCCTCCCTCATGTGGTATCCTTCCTGCAGGCTCATCTTGACATGACCCTCCAGTATGACAATGACACCAGCCATACTGCTCGTTCTGTGCGTGATTTCCTGCAAGACAGGAATGTCAGTGTTCTGCCATGGCCAGCGAAGAGCCCGGATCTCAATCCCATTGAGCACGTCTGGGACCTGTTGGATCAGAGGGTGAGGGCTAGGGCCATTCCCCCCAGAAATGTCTTGGAACTTGCAGATGCCTTGGTGGAAGAGTGGGGTAACATCTCACTGCAAGAACTGGCAAATCTGGTGCAGTCCATGAGGAGGAGATGCACTGCAGTACTTAATGCAGCTGGTGGCCACACCAGATACTGACTGTTACTTTTGATTTTGGCCCCCCTTTATTCAGGGACACATTATTCCATTTCTATTAGTCACATGTCTGTGGAACTTGTTCAGTTTATGTCTCAGTTGTTGAATCTTGTTATGTTCAAACTAATATTTACACATGTTAAGTTTGCTGAAAATAAACGCAGTTGACAGTGAGAGGATGTTTCTTTTTTTGCTGAGTTAATGAGTTGCATCATGTGTTGACAGACTTGGCTTCTCACAGGTGGGAGAGCTGGAGGTGGGAGGCCAGCCGGTCAGCAGGCAACATGTAGCAACCCAGTCTGTCTGCCATGTTGTGTGGGTTGGCTGGACTCTCATTCCACCCTGGGCCCTCTCAGCTGTACAGCTGCCCTGCCCTCACCTCGCACTGAGCAGGTGTGCTCCTCTTCCAGACGCTCAGCAGTTAAAACACACTTACACGCACACACACACACCACACGCATACAGGCATCACACAGAGGAGAGCAGCCTCCACACACACTTTCCCACGCACCCGCACAGGTGCACACGTCTCACACACTCAATGGCCAGCCAGAGGAAAATTAAGGACAGTTTGGCTGTAATAATGTTATTGATATGCAAGAATTTTGTTTGGTGATATTGTATTATTTATCCCCCCTTTCGTTTACAGTTCAACACAGAGGAGTTGGGGATTCTTGTGAAAAAGGTTAACTTTGTTTTAAATGTAACATTTGGGTGCAACCAGACTCCAAACATCACTAGGGGGCAATCACGAAAATATGGGATTTTTCTGTTGTTTTGTTTGTCTTTTGATGATGAATAAGTTGTCTGCCTGCGTGAGGCCGACTCTGTTGGGAGCAATGGCCCGGGGAGCTCAGCAAGTAGGCTCAGATGGTGCCGTTAGACCGTGTGTGTGTGTTTTTGTTCCTCGTGCGTGTAAGTGTGTACTTAGCTTTTCATATCCCTCTGACTGCACATAATATCCAACAGTGCACTCCAGGAGACACCAAAACCAAAAACCCACAGCAATCCAAACCTTTGTCATATTTATGATTAAATTAGTATAACATTTACCTGAATGAGTTGTATTGAAACTATGACATGTTGAATAGTTATTAATGGTTCTGTGGTGGGAGGGAACATGTGTTGCTCTGGCTGTGTGAGTTCGTTAGTCAGATGAACATAGCAGTCTCAGTAGTGAACTTTTGGGGTTAGTGAGGAGGTCGGGTCAGAACGAGGACCATCTGACACCAACAGATGGAGGGAAGAAAATGCAAATCAGGACGACAAGACCAAATGTTGATTTTGGACACACAACAAACGGTTATTTCAGTTTAAATCAAGTTTGCACCAATGCACCCACCTCGACTACAGAGTTCTAACATGCAATGTAGAACTAGGCCTGTAACTGGACAAAAGGGAAGAAGTACTCTAGAATTAAATAATTTGTGCATTTTGCCATCCACAGTGTTCGCCTCACTACTGGACATGCCACCAAGACTTTTTGTTGGTGTTGGGCATCTACACTGCAGCATAGTGACTAGTCACTAGTATAGTAGCCTATTTCACACTGGTTTGTGTTCAATATTGGTGCAAAGTGCACCTCGGAACTGTCCATTCAGCTAAATGTAGGTAGTTGACCGAGTAGGCTTATTCCTTGAGTTGTGTCTCATTAAGTGAATCGCCTACCCACTCCAGCCTGGAGGTAGACTAAATACAGGTCTCCCTTAACGTTCAAATATCTCTAACGTTCTTCTCTCTTTGTGTTCTAGAATGGAGCTGTTCCAGGGGAACCCGTGAAGACAGATAAGAACTCCAGGAGAGGGAACTGGGGGAACCAGATAGAGTTTATCCTCACCAGCGTGGGCTATGCCGTAGGCCTGGGAAACGTATGGAGGTTCCCCTACCTCTGCTACAGAAATGGAGGAGGTACGTCTTCACACTCACAACACACTGATTATATAGTAGTAATGACAGCAATACATTCTAGTTTATCCACATACACTTTGCCGTGTTTTGAAAAGCAGTCAAAGTAGCAGGTTGTCAAGTCTAAGTTTACGTTCCTCACATTGTGTCAAATGGATCCAAGTCATTCTTGGCTTCATTCCCCCTCAATTCAAATGTTTTCACTCCTACAGTTGTCTTTAGTCTTCTATACATTTTGTGTTCAGGGATCGCCATAGAAGGGCACACAGATGCAGTAGCCTGTGCATTAGGTCACACAATCACATAGCTGAGTATAGAGCCAAGGGGACTGGTGTAGCTCAAGGCTCTGCAGTAATAACACCACAGTAGACTATCAGCTTGCTAAGCCCTGGGCTACGTCCCAAAAGGCACCCCATTCCCAATATTGTGCACTACTTTTGACCAAGGCTCATAATTAAAAAGAATGCTCTGGTCAAAAGTTGTGCACTATAGGGAATAGGGAGGTATTTGTGTCGCAGACATCCTGCTCCTCAATCTCCAGTCTTTCCTTTAACATATGATTTCAGACTACAGTCCCAGAGGACAGGTTATTCCCCAGACCCATTGTCCCCAGTGGCCCCCCCGTTAAACCAGTCAAGCAGACAGAGGATTGCTGCCTGGCTTAGCATCACCCTCTGTTTGATGCTCCCTCACCTCATTCACCTCTTCTGGCTGGCATAGACATAAACATCTCTCCTTCCAATCTGACCCCTCACTGCATTACATTGCAGAAATAGGATATTGTCATGGGATGCCAACTTTTCTATATGAGCTAGGCACTTTTTCTATTCTAGACACAAACATGACCTTAACATTTGACTGCTCATTCACTGAGCATTGCATAGCAAAAATATGATATTGTCAATGTCTGGGGATGACAACTTTTATATTTATGAAAAATAATTATATTCTAGACACAAACATGACCTTCAAATCCATCCACTCACTCACAGAGCATTAAGTAGCAGAAATAGGATATAGTCACAGCATGGAATTGTAACGGCTGGTGCTCTCCTCATCCTCGGATGAGGTGAGGAGAGAAGGATCTTCAGACCAAAACGCAGCTTGCGGGAAATAAGCCATCTTTTTATTTATAACAACGATGAAGATGGCAACACGAAAACAAACACTTTAACAAACTTACAAAATAAGAAAACGACGTAGAACGAAACCTGAACATAAACTTACATAACTAAACATAAACTCACGTACAGGAAACAGACGACATCGAAACGAAACAAGCAAACGCTACAGTCCCATGTGGCACGAACATACATACTGACACGGAAGACAATCACCCACAACGAACACTGTGACAACGCCTACCTAAATATGACTCTTAATTAGAGGAACGCCAAACACCTGCCTCTAATTAAGAGCCATACCAGGTAACCCAAAACCAACACAGAAACAGAAAACATAGAATGCCCACCCAACCTCACGTCCTGACCAAAACACACATAACAACTAACATAAATAGGTCAGGAACGTGACATTACCCCCCCCACAAGGTGCGAACTCCGGACGCACCAGCACAAAGTCTAGGGGAGGGTCTGGGTGGGCATCTAACCACGGTGGTGGCTCAGGCTCCGGGCGCGGTTCCCACCCCACCATAATCCATCCTAGCTTCCTCCCTCCAAGAATGTCCACCCTCTTTTTTCCCCCACAAAATCCTCTTAATAACATACCTAATAAGGACAACACCGGAACAGAGAGATAAATCAAGACAGAGGGATAGATAAGAATATAGAGGTAGATGAAGATAGAGAGGGAGATCAGGATAGAGGGGCAACTCCGGACTGAAAGGCAGCTCCGGACAGAGAGACAGCTCTGGACTGATGGGCAGTTCTGGGTATCTAGCCTTTTCAGGCTGAAGGGCAGCTCATGGCTGACTGACGAATCTCGACGCTCATGGCTGGCTGACGGCTCTCGACGCTCATGGCAGGCTGACGGCTCTCGACGCTCATGGCAGGCTGACGGCTCTCGACGCTCATGGCAGGCTGACGGCTCTCGACGCTCATGGCAGGCTGACGGCTCTCGACGCTCATGGCAGGCTGACGGCTCTCGACGCTCATGGCAGGCTGACGGCTCTCGACGCTCATGGCAGGCTGACGGCTCTCGACGCTCATGGCAGGCTGACGGCTCTCGACGCTCATGGCGCTCTGACGGCTCTGGCTGCTCATGGCGCTCTGACGGCTCTGGCTGCTCATGGCGCTCTGACGGCTCTGGCTGCTCATGGCGCTCTGACGGCTCTGGCTGCTCATGGCTCTCTGACGGCTCTGGCTGCTCATGGCTCTGACGGCTCTGGCTGCTCATGGCTCTCTGACGGCTCTGGCTGCTCATGGCTCGCTGGCGGCTCTGGCAGATCCTGTCTGGTTGGCGGCTCTGGCAGATCCTGTCTGGTTGGCGGCTCTGGCAGATCCTGTCTGGTTGGCGGCTCTGGCAGATCCTGTCTGGTTGGCGGCTCTGGCAGATCCTGTCTGGCTGACGGCTCTAGCGGCTCCTGTCTGGCTGACGGCTCTAGCGGCTCCTGTCTGGCTGACGGCTCTGTAGGCTCATGGCAGACGGGCGGCTTTGCAGGCTCATGGCAGACGGGCGGCGTTGCAGGCTCCTGGCAGACGGATGGCTCAGACGGCGCTGGGGAGACGGATGGCTCAGATGGCGCTGGGGAGACGGATGGCTCAGATGGCGCTGGGGAGACGGATGGCTCAGATGGCGCTGGGGAGACGGATGGCTCAGATGGCGCTGGGGAGACGGATGGCTCTGGCCGGATACGGTGCACTGTAGACCTGGTGCGTGGTGCCGGAACTGGAGGCACCGGGCTAAGGATAAGCACCTTCCTACTAGTGCGGGGAGCAGGGACAGGGCACACTGTATTCTCAAAGCCCACTCTATAACTGATGCGTGGTACCGGCACTGCTGACGCCGGGCTGAGGACAAGCACATCAGGATTAGTAGGGGGAGAAGATACAGTTTGTACAGGGCTCTGGAGACGCACTGGTAGCTTAGTGCGTGGGGCCGGAACTGGAGGCACCGGGCTAGATACACGCACTACAGGGAGAGTGCGTGGAGGAGGAACAGGACTCAGGATACGCACTGGTAGCCTAGTGCGTAGTGTAGACACTGTAGGTACTAGGCTGGGGCGGGGAGGTGGTGCCGGAAATACCGGACCGTGGAGGCGTACTGGCACTCTTGAGCATTGATCCTGCCCAACCTTACCTGGTTGAATACTCCCGGTTGCCCGACCAGTGCGGGGAGGTGGAATAACCCGCACCGGGCTATGTAGGCGAACCGGAGAAACCATGCGTAAGGCCGGTGCCATGTATGCCGGCCCGAGGAGACGCACTGGAGACCAGACGCGTTGAGCCGGCCTCATGACACCTGGCTCAATACTCAATCTAGCCCTACCAGTGCGGGGAGGTGGAATAACCCGCACTGGGCTATGCACTCGTACAGGAGACACCGTGCGCTCTACTGCGTAACACGGCGCCTGCCCGTACTCCCGCTCTCCACGGTAAGCCTGGGAAGTGGGCGCAGGTCTCCTACCTGCCCTTGGCCCACTACCTCCTAGCCCCCCCCCAAGAAATTTTTGGGAATTACTTACGGGCTTTTCGGGCTTCCGTGCCAGACGCGTTCCCTCATAGCTCCGGTTCCTCTCTCCGGTAGCCTCTGCACTCCCCAGTGCCTCCAGCTGCTCCCAAGGCTTTTCGGGCTTCCAGCCACGTCTCCTTGCTGCCTCCTCAAACCACCGCTCCTGGGCTTTAGCTGCCTCCCTCTCTTCCTGAGAACGGCGATTTTCTCCTGCCTTAGCCCAGGGACCTTCTCCATTCATTATCTGCTCCCATGTCCAGAAATCCTTGTTTTTCTCCTGTCCCTTACTCCGTTTATTTTTTCCTTGCCGCTTGGTCTTAGCGTGGTGGGTGATTCTGTAACGGCGATCCTCCTCCTCTCCCTCTTCGGAAAAGGAGGAGGTGTATTGAGGGAGCCAAGGCGCAGCAGGTTGTGAATACATAATGAATTTAATGACAAGACGAAAAACGAACACGAACTACACTTGAAATGATACAAAATAACAAACGACGTAGACTGACCTAAACATGAGAACTTACATAGACACGAAGAACGCACGAATAAGAAACAGACTACATAAACCGAACAAACCGTATACAGTTCCGTATGGTGCAAACATAACACAAACACGGAAGACAATCACCCACAACGAACACTGTGACAACGCCTACCTAAATATGACTCTTAATTAGAGGAACGCCAAACACCTGCCTCTAATTAAGAGCCATACCAGGTAACCCAAAACCAACACAGAAACAGAAAACATAGAATGCCCACCCAACCTCACGTCCTGACCAAAACACACATAACAACTAACATAAATAGGTCAGGAACGTGACAGGAATAGCAATTTTTCTGTATATTGATTTATTTTTCATTCGAATGACCATTAGGTAAGCCATTGGTTGTGAGCAATAATAAACATATGCATACTTACAATAAGTAAAAATGTAAAGATTCAAATAACACAAAGCTGAATTCTAGTCAATTTCATACAAATGTTTTGGCTTGACTAACTGTTGACCTGACCCACATGTTATTGTTGTTTTCCAGGAGCCTTCATGTTCCCCTACTTCATAATGCTTGTGTTCTGTGGGATCCCTCTGTTCTTCCTGGAGCTCTCCTTCGGACAGTTCGCCAGCCAGGGATGCCTGGGGGTCTGGAGGATCAGCCCCATGTTCAAAGGTGAGCCAGTTAACAACTACTGCTGCCGTTGGTCAGTCATGTTCAAAGGTGAGCCAGTTAACAACTACTGCTGCCGTTGGTCAGTCATGTTCAAAGGTGAGCCAGTTAACAACCACTGCTGCCGTTGGTCAGTCATGTTCAAAGGTGAGCCAGTTAACAACCACTGCTGCCGTTGGTCAGTCATGTTCAAAGGTGAGCCAGTTAACAACTACTGCTGCCGTTGGTCAGTCATGTTCAAAGGTGAGCCAGTTAACAACCACTGCTGCCGTTGGTCAGTCATGTTCAAAGGTGAGCCAGTTAACAACTACTGCTGCCGTTGGTCAGTCATGTTCAAAGGTGAGCCAGTTAACAACCACTGCTGCCGTTGGTCAGTCATGTTCAAAGGTGAGCCAGTTAACAACCACTGCTGCCGTTGGTCAGTCATGTTCAAAGGCGAGCCAACAACCACTGCTGCCGTTGGTGATTGGCATTACGTCATTGCTATTGGTCAGTGGCATCCAACTAATCACTGACTGTATCTCATGCTTAGGAAACTGAAAGGTGAAAAATAAATGGCAACATCTATTGTCTGCTTGGAATGCTTAATGTCATTTTTTTTAAAAACATGACTTCAGTCAGAGAAATCCATTCACCTCTTCAGCTCCTGGTATCATTCTAATGTTGTTTCAATCCCTCTCCCGCATCAGGTGTGGGCTACGGGATGATGGTGGTGTCCACCTACATCGGTATCTACTACAACGTGGTGATCTGCATCGCCTTCTACTATTTCTTCTCCTCCATGACCAACCTGCTGCCGTGGACCTACTGCAACAACCCCTGGAACACGCCCACCTGCAACGGTGTGGTGACGCCCACGGGCATCAACAACACCCTGGCCAATGTCACCCACAGCCTGGTCAGCAAGGCCGCTGAGGTCGCCGTGGAGGTGGTCAATAAGACCAAGAGGACCAGCCCCAGCGAGGAGTACTGGAAGTAAGAATCCGGACCGGAGTCAGTTATTCATCTTTATTTGAATCCCAAAAGATCTTGTTCTAGATTAGGGCTGTGACGATACTTGTATCGCAATATTTTTTCCCATGGCAAAAATGAAAACACAAAGCAGACCAAACTATTTGGTCCTTTAAAAAACCTGCTGAATGTAAAATACTGTGTGCTTTAGCTTGGAAAGTAAATACATGTGACTCTGGATGACAACATAATGTTTGTTTCCAATATTAGGGCTGTTTTCCTTGAAAGGTTAATTCGTGTTTTGTTTTCTCGCGATACTGGTATCGTCCCGGCCCTATTCTAGATCTGTTGAGTGCTGGAAGTAAGGCCTGAGTGTGGAGTTGAAAAATTCCCATGTTTTCCAGAAATCCTGGATGGAGAATTCCAGATTTCCTGCTTATTCCTTTCTTATTCCAGGAATTTCCAACTGGGATTTCTATAAAACCTGGGAATTTGAGCAGTTACTGTCATTTTTCAACCCTACAGTACCTGAGTGGGAAGGTGTGGGAATTGCTGACTCTGACTCAGGTGTACTAGATTAAAGAGACGGGAGTGGATGCTGCAAGGGTTAATACACACTATTACTCCTAGATACATGTATGTTCAGTAAAGCAGCACCCAACGTGTTTTGACACAAAGTATGTTTGACTATGGGTTAACAAAAGAGGGTTTGTGTATTTCTGTAAAGGAATGTTTGAGATGCTAGATACTTCAGTTGATTTAAACGAGACCAGTCAGAAGAAAAACAAGCAGGCAGGCATGTTTGCCTTGCTAATCCGGGCCTACGATTAATCATCCAGCCTTCAACAAACATTACTCATAGTTCACTGTGTCTGAAGTACACACCATTAGATCTTTAGTATATTGTCCTAGAAAATATTATTATCTGGATTCTTACTACATGGGGAATAGTGTAGCTTTTTTATGCCCCTAGCAGTGAGAATAGGGCCCATTCAAAGGAAACAGTGTGGTTGGTTAATGACTTTCTAAATGTTTTGTGCTTAACTTTCCGCACCGGGTGGTGCTGTCTATCAGTATATCATGAAAGGAGTTGTTGTTCCTGTCAGCTGTCAGTAAAGATAATCCATTGTCTTGGCACCAAGTGGTTTTAGGTCGAGCTGCTGCTGCATTGAAATATGGGCTTCGCTCATTGTGATGCCAGGGTACATCCGAACAATGCTTCTTCTCTATCGTTCTGGAATTAACGTATAGACATTATTTGTCCCTGCGGCACTAACTATTTATGCCACGTTTCTCTATCCAGACGTTGTTGTTGTGAATAGACACTGTGATACATTTTTTCTCTTCCCCACAGACACTATGTGCTGAAGATCTCAGACGACATCGGGAATTTCGGGGAAGTCCGTCTCCCTATTCTGGGATGTCTGGCCGTGTCCTGGGTGGTGGTCTTCCTCTGTCTCATCAGAGGAGTCAAGTCTTCAGGCAAGGTGAGGTGTCTCTCTCTCTTGCTCTCTCTCTCTCGCTCTCTCTCTCACCTACAAATGTCATTGTTTGGCCCAGTAGTTTTTCCTGGTCAAATAACTTAGTCTATAGACTTGATTGATTGATATAGTCAGGAAGAACTCCTGGTCATAGTGTATAATTTACACACATTAGGGAATCTTCTCACTCATTCTTCTCCTCTCGATGGTCCCCAGGTGGTGTACTTCACAGCGACGTTCCCCTACGTGGTGCTGACCATCCTGTTCATCCGAGGCATCACCCTGGAGGGAGCTGTCACCGGCATCAAGTACTACCTAACCCCACAGTGGCATAAGATCCTTGACGCTAAGGTGTGGTTAATCATATAGAAATAACATAGTTATAAGTCCTGGAATTCTTTGCCATTACTGTAGTTAAGTACTACTTTATATGAGTTGTAAACAGTTACTGTTTATTACTGGTATAATAGCTCTGTAGCTCTTCATAGCGTAGGGTTATTGGCTTTCTCATAACACAGCTGTTGAAAGAGACTGCTTGATCAGATGTAATATGCCTCAGATATTAAATAAGGTTGTTCTTCAGTGGTTGTACTGACACGTGTTTGTCCGTCTGTCCAGGTGTGGGGAGACGCTGCCTCTCAGATCTTCTACTCTCTGGGCTGTGCATGGGGAGGGCTCATCACTATGGCCTCCTACAACAAGTTCCACAACAACTGCTACAGGTACTCAACTCTTCCTTTCCCCTCCCTGTTCCCCCCTAAACTCTCCACTTTACTACCAAATAAACCCTGTGCGCATCCCAAATGGCATCCTATTGGGCCCTGGTCAGAAGTAGTGCACTATTTATAAATATATAGGTCCATTATATTTTATACAAACTTTATATCTGTTTTAGTCATTTAAGTTTACATTTCAAGCGTTTTTCATCCTGAAAATGTATTTTTAAAAACTATTTGGATTTAGGCAACCGAAAAAATGCTTCGGCGGCCTGCCCAAGGATTACAAGGGCAGACAAATCCCTGGAGTTGTGTAAGCGGTTACACTATTGCAGTTCTTCGTGCTCAGTTGGAGTGAATCAGGAAGAGTCTTTGTTGCCTCTCTGGGTGCGATCACGCTACAGTGTCAGCAGAGATTAACAGAAATGGTGCAGAATAGAGGAGGGCAGCTACAAATTGCAAGAATTGACTGAGTATGGTGTGATGGTGTGTACTGCATGCCACTGTACTGTAGGTGGAGGACAGAGGCATCACACTGAGAGAGTGAAGGAGACAAAATTATGTCATTTTTTGACTGCTGTTAAGCCTGCGGTTGCATTGTTAACTTTGTAGTTTACGGTAGTCTAACTCAAAACTCTCTTGGAAACTGGAAGAGGTTTTCTCTGCTCTATAACACCACCATGTGGTTGAAGGGCAGAAGTGATGGACAGTATACTATAAATCAGGGGTTCTTAATTAAACTCTTTCAGCCTGGGACCCAAATTAGAAATACTGTGTTTTCCTGGGACCCAAGCTTAGGCAAATATGCAACTATACATAAATATCAGTACATTTCATTGCCCTTATGCCTAAAACAAATGTAATACAGACAGAACCAAATAACAATTGAATGAATTACCCATATAAATAGCTATTCATGTTTTAATTTTCCCATTAAAAACACTTACATATCTGTCTAGGTTGGAACTGTTGCTGTTAAAATACAATAAATCATTTTCATTCTGAACTGGAATAAACTGATTGATCACATCACACAGATGAATAACAGAACACACACACAGTCCTAATGAGAGGTGTGTAGCTGGCGGAAGTTTTCAACAAGCACGTCTATTCTGGGCTCAGTTTTTGACAGTGCAACACTGAGGTCATGCTCAGCATTGAGACTGTTTCTGTACTTGTTTTTAAGTAATCCAGAGTTGAGAACCCTGACTCACATAGGTATGTGGTGCCAAACTGGACCAGAACATCTACTGCTTTCTCAGTCAGGCAAGAGACAGCTTCCTGCTGTAGATAAGGAATCCAGAACTGTGTGAGTGTGTTTGTCTCAAAAAGCATATTGCTTCAATCAGTTTATTCCAGTTCAGAATAAAACATATTACTTGTATTTTAACAGCAACAGTTCCAACCTGGACTTGTTTTCAACAATAATTTCTACAGTAAGATGTACAGTAGGCCTGATCATTTTTCATCATCTGTACTTTTATTTAGGATTGCACTATCAGTAGCTAGCTAGCTTGCTTTGGCTAACGTCAGCTATTAGCTGTGCACAAGGCCAGGGGATTATTTGAAAGAGAAACTCACATCTACTACTATGAGAGATAGTAACGTTACTTTCTTATTTCTGCTTATCATCACCTGTTCTAAAATTACAACAATGCCTTGCTAGCTTACTTACTTTTCCACTGTCAAAGCAGTTTCCTGAAGCATTCTGCCCTGTTCTGAAATAACTCCCTGGGTTTACCGTCATGCTGTGGATGTTTGGTCAGGACGTGTTGTTTTATTAATTTCTTTGTTTTGAGAGACTTATTACTAAACACTTCCCTGTACAAAACACATTGTGGGCGCTCCAAGATATTTCTCAAAGTTTGTATGCAAGAGAGAGAAACTCATCGCTGTTTTTGCGTTCCATGACTATTGAGCTCGGTCAGTCCATTTGATGACAGCGGTGAGGGATGGCGAGTGGGATTGACAAGTCAGTGGCTAACATATGGGATCAATATCATGCCAAATGTATTCACAAATGTAAATCACTTTCCACAAATGTAAATAACCAATCCACAAATGTAAATCACTTTGACTTACATTTGTGGATTGGTGATTTACATTTGTAAATACATTTGACATGATATTGATCCCATACTAACAGCGCATCTGCTGCTGAACGACAGCGCTGCAGTGTGTGGGTCGCGGAGTGATCTTCAAGAAAATTGCAGAAAAAATATCTGGTACATCACGAAGCACACCGGCATCTCCCTCTCCCAATCGCGCAGCTGCCAAACTGAGCAGAGACCGCTGCTAAGCAGAGAGCCCACTGAACAGAGAGCTCAGGTGCACTTGACCAAATCAATTCCAGTAATTCATGAAATAATTATACATTTACTCTGACACGTCGCAACCCACCATTAACAGGAAGTGGGTCGCGACCCATACTTTAAAATTGTCTGCAAATCAATGATAGAGTAGTAAGTACTGTAATGAACAAACCCACCACCTGTAAGCAGGAAACATATTTCACACATCTCTTTCTCTCTCTTCAGTATTTATCACTATTTGTTATTATGCAATTAAGATGTAGACTGTTTAGTATGAATTTGAACTGGAAATATGTATGAGGGTGAAATGCACCGCATCTTAGTGGACCGATAGAACTTAATGCTGGTTAATGTGATATACTAATAATCTTCTCTTCCTGTTTTTTGTTCTTTGATTGGTTACCCATACAGGGACAGCATCATCATCAGCATCACCAACTGTGCCACCAGCGTGTATGCAGGCTTCGTCATCTTCTCCATCCTGGGCTTCATGGCCCACCACCTGAACGTGGATGTATCTGAGGTGGCCGACCACGGCCCCGGACTGGCCTTCGTGGCCTACCCAGAGGCCCTCACTCTACTGCCCATCTCCCCCCTCTGGTCCCTGCTCTTCTTCTTCATGCTCATCCTGCTGGGCCTTGGGACGCAGGTGAGTCTGTCAACCACCATGATATCCTGGCTTTGTCCCAAATGGCACCCTATTACCGTTTGGCTCTGGTCAAAAGTAGTGCACTATGTAGGGAATAGGGTAACACTGTTTATTCTCTCTGACATCATTGCATGCATGTCTAGGATCAAAAGGCACTTTTGTACATTTACATTACATTTAAGTCATTTAGCAGACGCTCTTATCCAGAGCGACTTACAAATTGGTGCATTCACCTTATGACATCCAGTGGAACAGCCACTTTACAATAGTGCATCTAAATCTTTTAAGGGGGGGGGGGGGGGCAGAAGGATTGCTTTATCCTATCCTAGGTATTCCTTGAAGAGGTGGGGTTTCAGGTGTCTCCGGAAGGTGGTGATTGACTCCGCTGTCCTGGCGTCGTGAGGGAGTTTGTTCCACCATTGGGGTGCCAGAGCAGCGAACAGTTTTGACTGGGCTGAGCGGGAACTGTACTTCCTCAGTGGTAGGGAGGCGAGCAGGCCAGAGGTGGATGAACGCAGTGCCCTTGTTTGGGTGTAGGGCCTGATCAGAGCCTGAAGGTACTGAGGTGCCGTTCCCCTCACAGCTCCGTAGGCAAGCACCATGGTCTTGTAGCGGATGCGAGCTTCAACTGGAAGCCAGTGGAGAGAGCGGAGGAGCGGGGTGACGTGAGAGAACTTGGGAAGGTTGAACACCAGACGGGCTGCGGCGTTCTGGATGAGTTGTAGGGGTTTAATGGCACAGGCAGGGAGCCCAGCCAACAGCGAGTTGCAGTAATCCAGACGGGAGATGACAAGTGCCTGGATTAGGACCTGCGCCGCTTCCTGTGTGAGGCAGGGTCGTACTCTGCGGATGTTGTAGAGCATGAACCTACAGGAACGGGCCATCGCCTTGATGTTAGTTGAGAACGACAGGGTGTTGTCCAGGATCACGCCAAGGTTCTTAGCGCTCTGGGAGGAGGACACAATGGAGTTGTCAACCGTGATGGCGAGATCATGGAACGGGCAGTCCTTCCCCGGGAGGAAGAGCAGCTCCGTCTTGCCGAGGTTCAGCTTGAGGTGGTGATCCGTCATCCACACTGATATGTCTGCCAGACATGCAGAGATGCGATTCGCCACCTGGTCATCAGAAGGGGGAAAGGAGAAGTACACTGCTGCTACTCGCTGTTTATTATCTATGCATAGTCACTTCACCCCCACCTACATGTACATATTACCTCAACTAGCCTGTACTCCCGCACACTGACTCGGTACCGGTGCCCCCTCTATATAGCCTCGTTATTGTTATTCTTATTGTGTTACTTTTTATTTTAGTCTACTTGGTAAATATTTTCTTAACTCTTCTTGAACTGCACTGTTGGTTAAGGGCTTTTAAGTAAGCATTTCACGGTAAAGTCTAAACTTGTATAGCAGAATATGTTTTTTCTTTACATTGATGTGCAACTCTCCTCACCTCCGCTTCATCAACAAAACAATAACAATGGCTGTGGGGCAGACAGTCATTGGGGCTCAACTAGATTTTTTTTTATGTTGGAGAAAGTGGCTTTTTGAGAGCAGTAGATATAAAAGTCACTGCTGAGTGTTGACCTGTCAGTGTGTATCCCGGTGTGCAGTTCTGCCTGCTGGAGACCCTGGTGACGGCCATCGTGGATGAGATCGGTACTGACTGGATCATTAGGAACAAGACGGTGGTCACAGGAGGAGTGGCTATAGTGGGCTTCCTGCTGGGGGTGCCGCTCACCACACAGGTAATGGACTGGAGATGTTTACACACACAAACATACACATGCATGTGTACACACACATAAACACACACTTAATTATCCAGGCACAAATATTCAGGATGTATACTGATGTTGTGTTCTCTATCTGTGTGTAACCGATGTGAAATGGCTAGCTAGTTAGCGGTGGTGCACGCTAATAGCGTTTCAATCGGTGACGTCACTCGCTTTGAGACCTTGAAGTAGTGGTTCCCCTTGCTCTGCAAGGGCCGCGGCTTTTGTGGAGCGATGGGTAACGATGCTTCGTGGGTGACTGTTGTTGATGTGTGCAGAGGGTCCCTGGTTCACGCCCGGGTCGGGGCGAGGGGACGGACTAAAGTTAAACTGTTACATGTGCTCTCATGTATTTAGGCTGGGATCTACTGGCTACTGCTCATGGATAACTACGCTGCTAGTTTCTCTCTGGTTATCATCTCCTGCATCATGTGCATCTGCATCATGTACGTCTATGGTGAGTCCAACTGTCTTTCCTTGATTATAAATGCCTATCGTCCACAATGATCTGCCAACGCTATTGGTGAAAGCTAATCAAACTGACTGGAATGGAATGACTGACAACATGCTGTACTGTTTGTGTTCAGGACACAAGAAATACTTCAAGGATGTTGAGATGATGCTGGGTTTCCCCCCTCCCATCTTCTTCCGGGTCTGCTGGAGATTCGTGTCGCCCATCATCATATCTGTAAGATAGTAGCTACCACCCAGTGCCTCCTTGTTGACATGTTTTAGAGGCTTGACCTGCTCTGCATTCCATTCCATTCTGCATTCCATTCCATTCTGCATTCCATTCGAGGATTGTCTAATCCTCGCTAATCTGTATTGCTCAACAAAATCTGTCATGCAAAACACCTGCCAGAATACCAGAATGACCTAAGACACACACAAGTGATCGATGAAGATATGTACTGTATGAGGGTTGAAATAGGGTATATTCTGCTCAAATTAATGACTTGACCCTGGTGACCCCTCTCCTCTCTTTGCGTTTGCAGTTCATCCTGATCTTCACAGTGATCCAGTACAAGCCCATCACCTACAATGACTACGTGTACCCCGGCTGGTCCCTAGCCATCGGCTTCCTTATGGCCATGTCCTCCGTCACATGTATACCCGTCTATGCTCTCTACAAGATCTCTAAGTCTGAGGGAACAACATTTTTGGAGGTAAAATCCACAGGATCTCTGTTTAGAGCTTTGTCTGACTTTAGTATTGGAAGCAGATGTTGTTTGCACTAGTAGTGGAAGTGTTTTAGTTTTTCCTGTTGAATTAAAAAATAAATATATTTGGCACATGTTGCCGAAAGTCTTTGAACTGAAAGAAATGAAGGATAGTAAAAAAGAACCCGATTTGGTGTTATTCCAGAACTTTCTCACCTACTTTACCTGCCTTTAATTAGCAATAAATAATAAACCTGTGTCCCTCCCATCACATTGACCTCTGAACCTTTGCCCCTTACAGCGGTTGAAGAATTCATGCAAGGCGGACATAAAGTGGGGCCCGGCCCTGAGTGAGCACCGGATAGGCCACTACGCCGCCCCAGGCTCAGAGGGAGAAGTGGAGGTGCGTCCCCTGAAAGAAGAGCTGAAGGAGAAGGAGGATGAGAAGAGGGATGAGATCAGCCTCACCATCCAGGGCAGCAACGGCTCCACAGCACACAACACTACCCCCAGCGCATAGAGGCCCCCCCTGGGCCAACTCCAGCCCCCTCCCAACCACCCCTCACCCTTTCCCACCGCACTGTGGAGAAAACCCGCTCGCTGGAGACCTTTACATATTGTAAGGGCTTATTATTTCTAACCTCTAGAGAAATTGGTCATCATTCAAAAGAATTTTATTTCTTGTTTCAACATAATTTCACAATGCAGTTTCTTGTAAACACGTTATTTGTTCTCTTCTTCATATTATGCAGGAGTTGAAGTAGAAATACACACTGTAAAGAAATCCACTCGGAATTGGCAACTTTTCTAGCGACAGTTCTGGCGGTTTTAAAGCTGGAGACCAAATGTTCTCTGGGTAGGTGTAGACACATGGCACCACTCTAGGGACTGATCCTTCCCTTCTGTTGTTTTATCTACGGTATAGCTTTTGGCTCTCAGTACCCTCTAATACATGATAGTCTCCACTACTCAGACTGTTACGTATGCTGCTTTAGGGTTACCCAGAACAACTCATATTGGAGTAAGCCAATGGGTATTTAGCTACTCCTAAATATTGTATTTGAACAACACAGTAAAGCCATTCTACTTCCAATGTTGTAAACAACTAACATACATTACAGCACCAACTCCCCAAACACACACAGTGTTGGTCTCCAGCTTTCTGAACACGTACCCTGACTGACGCCCATGATTTCCCGATGCCCATTCTCAGGGTCCCAAAATGATTTACTACTTACTGAACAAGTTCAATACCTGAGTACATTTTATTTTATTATGGTAGGCTTTACATAAAAGAGGGAGCTAAGAAAAAGACAACCATAACATGTTCACACACAAAAACAAATGGGTGGATGGATGCAACTGAGTACAATGAAGTGCCATCTCTCTTTTAGTCTTCCAGGTATTTCCGTGGGAAATGCATCTCAAGATGTGGCATCTCACTTGTGAAGGGAACGTTTCATTGACGACAGAAGCAGCTACAGATGTAGGATCTTAATTTGACCCATTTTTAACACCAGGAAAATAATCATGCCACAACAGAGTGATCAAATGAAGGTCCTACATCTGTAGCATAACAAGGAGGGAGGACACAGTGGTGTTGCGTCCTAGCCTCTGTTACTCACAAGTAGGATTTGTTCCAACAAGGCATGTTACCAAAAACATGTTAAACATGCATGAACTTTAATATCTCGGTGGCATAGCTGGAGTATGTGTCTTTGTTAACTTTTTCAAAACTGAGAGACTTGCATCAGCAGGTGTCTTTGCAGAGGAAAATATGTGTATTTACAGGCGTTTTAAAGCTCTGAGCCAAGTAGTGGTGTGATTGGATGTGGAAACAGGAAGGAGAGAAGCCATTGGTTGGCCTGGAGATGGAGTTTGTCTCCACAAGATAAAAAAAAAAACATCAGTTACTGAATTATGTAGTTTATATGTAGTTGTATCGTTCTGTCAATAGAATTATCTTATTTTATCTTTCATTATTGTAAAGTAACATAGTAAATAATTATAAGGAAGACATGTTTATTTTGTAAAGAAGCTACAGTATCTTAAGAAATAACAATAATGTTTACCATTCCTCATCCATGACTTGATTTTTATTGGTAATTGATTTATTTTAGGGGTTGGCGTGGGAGGGAGATGTATTTCAGTCACTTTGTGGCAGGATGCTGTGGGGTTGTGCTCGCACAGATTGCTGGAATTGGCAATTGTCAAGAAGTCCCATCTCTCTATCCAATTCAATGCATTCGTCTCCGCTCTGTTACGTTGCATCTGTGTTGTAGTGAGGCAAAGACCTGTTTGTGGTAACATTGTGAATCCACTGGGTCCTTGCCTGGCCTGCACTGATGGAGAGAGGTAGTCTGGCAATGCAGCTGCTTAAGTGCTAGAGCATCGCATCTTAGTGAAACTTCAGATTTTTTATTTCGTCTTTAACCAGTACGTCACTGTATATAATATTCAACATCTCTGTCTGACTGCATAAATCCAGTTTCTGCTGTCGAATATATGACTGAGTTGTTCTCCTTCCATTTTACTTCAGTTTCTCCGTGTTAAAAGTGTCATGACAGTTAGCTATCCAGACACTCAGGGGAGTAGGTAGTTACTTAGTGGTGAAAGTCTTTGGTTATTTGGTTCCAATTGGCCTCTTATTGCCTATGTAGGGCACTAGGGCTCTGGTCAAAAGTAGTGCACTATAAAGGGAATAGGGTGCCATTTGGGACGTACCCAAACTCGTTGGTTATTTGAACTAACACAAAAAGCACACCAGTAGGTTAGATGCTGCCCAACAGACTCAAGCTTTACTTCAGATGACAACAGACTAGTGTGTTCTCCTATGATGCTGACAGAAGCACAGTACGGCCACACGAATCAACCTGTTCTAAAGCAGAGTAGGAGTGGTCCTGGAATAGCACAGGATATTAATAATGATGATGGTTTTAACTGATGTGCTCTATACACTATGGATACATATCATTTTGGTAGTAAGGAGTTTACAGCAGGTGTAAATTGTTGAGCTGAAGTGGGTTAGTACATAATGGCCCTGATGACAGGATTTGATAACAGAATGAAATGGTGTATGATTATTCTAGACATGCCGGCTCAGGTCAGGTTGCCTCTGGATACTTCCAGGGAGTCCTCGAGGACTTTTATTTCTTCTTCCTCCTGTTACTGTTAAACTGTTGACTTGTAGTCCTCTTATTTATTAGCTACAGTAGCTAGTAAGTTAAGGATAACCACCATGCTATTGCAACCGTTTGGTCTCTGCTGTACACCGAACTCTTTTCCTCTATCAGATACTTGTACAGTCATGTAAAAACTGGTGTTTGTGTGTTTATTTGTTTTTATTTGGGGGTAGACAGGATTTTTTCTTGTAGTAAAAGTAGCCGATGTTAAGTGTAATATGTATTTGTGTGTAGTCGATACCTTACTACTGAGTACTGTTCTTAGATCAGGATAGTGTCAGTATTGATGTCATGTAATTGTAATCAATCAGTAACTATCAATTTTGTCATGTAACAAAACACAATCTACCTTTTAAGAGATCTTTTGTTTTTTTACTAAAAAATACATATATTTTATTGTCACAATTGAATCATCCATGTTCAGTGACACTACCTTTATTGTGTTCTAAAAGCCAGCTGATATCAAAAGTATTGCCAAACAAAAGCTTGGGTTGAAACTTGAAATTTGCATTTTACAGTATGTTCTGTTGGAGGTACATGACGGTTGGGGAAAGTATATAATAACAGTATTAATCCATTTTACATAGTAATAATGCCAATAGTATTAAGCCAACACCGTGGTACTATACTGCAGCGACATCCGGTTACAATATAGCGACTGTGCTGTAAAATCCTTTGTGTAAAGAGACTGGCCTTTTCAATTTGATGGAGTATTTTACATGTGCATATGCGGCAAAAAAAGATTACAGAAATCAAACACCAAAATCGGTAACATTGTAACAGCAATAAATATGACATTAGATCAAAATATCAATGTATTGGGGAAGTGTTTTAGAATATAAACTAATTGAACAATAAGGAATGGGTTCAACCAAATGTCTCATATCCAGAGTAAGAATCTTATCTTATTCTTCCCTTTTTGCACTGGGATTATTATTTCATTAACTTGGCATTTGGTGAGATCTTTCCTTCTAAATTAATATAAGCAGGTAGTGAAAAATGTATACTCAAGGACACATAAGATGAATATTCATATTTTTTGGACATTGTTTTTCATCTCATTTATAAATCGCTGTAGTAAGTCATCTATATATGGGATGTAAGAAATGAATACGTTAGCCAATTCTGAAAACTGATAGTTGGCCTCTACTGTACTAAAACTGTGATTTATCATCTCTGTGGTTTTCTACGATCACCAAGGAGATCTCTTGAATTTCTAACTCATAAACATGTTTTTACACGTTTTTTTCAGCACTTTAAATCAAGTCATTTGTGTTTATAACATATTTAACCATACAAACTTCCATTTTGAAATAAGGCCTTTACAGTGGTCTGCACAAGCTGCTGTGTCAACATGTCAGCAGAGAAGACACAATGTTATGCCAATTCTATCATAGTGGAGAATAAAGCACAAATGAAATGAACACAGTACTGGTACTTTATCATTTTTATCTAACCATGTCTCTTGAACCTTAGGGCCAAAATCCATTGAATTGTCTTAGTCATGTCAGCTGTATATCGTAAAATGTTCCATTACAAATGGTAAATAAAATCTATTTTAAAGATCACTCAAGTGTAGTTCATGTCCCATTTGTGTTTTGTCTTTCTGAACAGGCTATGGCTTTTGTTAGATGGGAGAAAGTAGATTGTTAATAAACCATGTATTACAGGCATATGAACATTTATTTATCCAAATACAGTCGCATTTATTTACTTCAAAATACATTCAATAAATGGTTAAATTAGGTAGATCAAATTTGACTCATTTCGAAAGCATCCAACCATATTGTGTCATGTGTTCACTTTCAGGTCTTCTATCAGTCTCTAGAAAAGGACAATATAACATCCCTGTGTCTTGGCTCATTGTGGAAGACTAGGGTTACTGTATTACTTTATATTAAAGAGATTACGACATCCCTTTTACAAGTATGAGTATTATTGAGCTCTGATGAGAGACTTGTCTCCTTTTAGGACCAGACTGCAGGTAGAAAATACATGACAGTATCAGAGACTCACTATCCTCTTATTCTGTAGTAAAGAGTTCAGTTTGCGAGGAGCTAACCAGCCTGTCCCCCTGCTGCGGCAGACACAGGTGCCTGGCCCCACTCGGTCCTCTGCTGGCTGGCCTCTGCACTGCGGGGGGAGCAGGGTGGAACATGCTTACGGGGCTCATCTGATCACAGCTCCCTTTGCTCCCCGGAAGCTGTGTGGAGGAGCCTAGAGGACTGTGTCCACCAGGGAACAACAAGGGCCAGCTGTTCACTGAGTCTGTACTAGCAGAGGGGACCAGGGGCGGTAGGTAGCTGTCCCTGTCTTGAGCGGTGGTGGTGGGTTCTCTATTGCAGAGGTGGGAAGCCTCAGAGCTCTGGCTGTGAGTCCTTGGATGTTTATGTTCAGAGGGTTATACTTTCACCAGATACTGTAAGTGATGACCTTGGGCTAGATTCTATAAGATCCGCGCTAGCCTAGTGGCACTGTGTTAGAGTGCTCAAATCCACAAGCGGCTCCCGGCATTATACCTAAAGCAGAAATTGCCATTGGCTGCACATAGTCGCATTATTAGAAATCCCATGCAGCCTTGTTAACAAATTCAAACATTGGAATGTGAGACGTAATCTACACCTCGATTAGGCTGATAGAAATCCTCGTTATTTTGTTGAATGATTTTCAATTTGAGCGTCATTATCTTTATATACAGTTGAAGTCGGAAGTATATATACACTTATGTTGGAGTCATTAAAACTAGTTTTTCAACCACTCCACAAATTTCTTGTAAACAAACTATAGTTTTGGCAAGTCGGTTAGGACATGTACTTGTACATGAAACAAGTAATTTTTCCAACAATTGTTTGCAGACAGATCATTTCACTTATAAATCCCTGTATCACAATTCCAGTGGGCCAGAAGTTTACATTCACTAAGTTGACTGTGCCTTTAAACAGCTTGGAAAATTCCAGAAAATGATGTCATGGCCTTAGAAGCTTCTGATGGGCTAATTGACATAATTTCAGTCAATTGGATGTGTACCTGTGGATGTATTTCAAAGCCTACCTTCAAACTCGGTGCCTCTTTGCTTGACATCATGGGAAAATCAAAAGAAATCAGCCAAATTTGTAGACCTCCACAAGTCAGGTTCATCCTTGGGAGCAATTTTCAAATGCCTGAAGGTACCACGTTCATCTGTACAAACAATAGTACGCAAGTATAAACACCATGGAACCACGCAGCTGTCATACCGCTCAGGAAGGAGACGCGTTCTGTCTCCTAGAGATGAACGTACTTTGGTGCGAAAAGTGCAAATCAATCCCAAAGGACCTTGTGAAGATGCTTGAGGAAACAGGTACAAAAGTATCTTTATCCACAGTAAAACAAGTCCTATATCGACATAACCTGAAAGGCCGCTCAGCAAGGAAGAAGCCACTGCTCCAAAACCGCCATAAAAAAGCCAGACTACGGTTTGCAACTGCACAGGGGGACAAAGATTTACTCGTACTTTTTGGAGAAATGTCCTCTGATCTGATGAAAAAAAAATATATAACTGTTTGGCCATAATGACCATCGTTATGTTTGGAGGAAAAAGGAGGAGGCTTGCAAGCCGAAAAACAGCATCCCAACCGTGAAGCACAGGGGTGGCAGCATCATGTTGTGGGGGTGCTTTGCTGCTGGTGCACTTCAGTATATCCACATAAGGAAAATTATGTGGATATACTGAAGCAACACCTCAAGATATCAGTCAGGAAGTTAAAGCTTGGTCACAAATGGGTCTTCCAAATGGACAATGACCCCAAGCATACTTCCAAAGTTGTGGCAAAATGGCTTAAGGACAACAATGTCAAGGTATTGGAGTGGCCATCACAAAGCCCTGACCTCAATCCTATAGAAAATTTGTGGGCACAACTGAAAAAGCATATGCGAGCAAGGAGGCCTACAAACCTGACTCAGTTGCACCAGCTCTGTCAGGAGGAATGGGCCAAAATTCACCCAACTTATTGTGGGAAGCTTGTGGAAGTCTACCCGAAACGTTTGATCCAAGTTAAACAATTTATAGGCAATGCTACCAAATACTAATTGAGTATATGTAAACTTCTGGCCCACTGGTAATGTGATGAAAAAAATAAAAGCTGAAATAAATCATTCTCTCTACTATTATTCTGACATTTTACATTCTTAAAATAAAGTGGTGATCCCAACTGGCCTAAGATAGGGAATTTTTACTAGATTAAACGTCAGGAATTGTGAAAAACTGAGTTTAAATGTATTTGGCTAAGGTGTATGTAAACTTCCGACTTCAACTGTATATAGCCTACACTTTCTCATTCTAAACTTTTAACGCCAGTGGGATGGGTGTGGCTTCAAGACAATGACTGCAAGAGGAGCTGCTCACCAATTTGACGACTCCCAACGCAGTTTCCTACCTCCGACACCACCAAAACATCAGCTTTGCAGGTGTCGGCTATCGCTGGTTAGTGCTTGATCTGACTGAATTTCGGCCCTTGTCTGGGAAGTATGCATGTTACCCTTATCAGACAAATAATCAAAGTGACATGCCTTGGGCTTGATAGCAGAAAGCCCCTGAAAACCTGTAAATCCACAGAAGTGGTAAAACAGGTATTTTGGATCTGTTAAAAAGGAGAGCATAGAGCAGACTATAGGCCTGTTTGAAATAAGCACCAGGATCCAAAGCCCAAGATAACGGAACACTGAGAGGTTACACCTGTTGATGGAGTGATGTAGTTCAATTACCACTCTAAAGTGACATCTATTAACCATAATCTTTTTCACTCAATTATTTGTGTGCAATGTTTTTCAATATTTGTAGCAGATGAGAACTTGACAACACTGGAAAAAAGGAGAAGTATTTTTGCAACAATAAACCACTAGATGGTAGTGAGGATCAATTGATCTGATTTTGTTCCAGATATAGGAGAACATGTCAGTCAGTCATTTATGTCAGATCAATACAAGAAGAAAGAAAAGCAACCAACTGTGTTTTTTAGGAGTTTTATTTATAGGAAGTGTTTTTTAGGAAGTTTTTTTTGGTAAGTGTTTTTTTAGGAAGTGTTCATTGAATAAATGTATGTCGTTCTGTCCTTGTTATTTGTCTATTAATGTTCTGTATTATGTAACGTTTTGTGTTTTGTGTGGAGCCCATGAAGAGTAACTGCTGCTTTAGCAGTAGCTAATGGGGTTCCTAATAAAATACTAACGTCAAAAGACTTAGGACACGTTACCAATTTATTTGCCTGGCTACACAGACTCCTTGCTCTGGCCAAACGCTACGCCACGCCCAAGGACATTAGTTTCTTCTCAGCAATGAGTCTGGATCTGAGTAACTCCTGACCCTTCACCGAATGCGAACCCATTCGGAGCCGTCTGATTGGTCCAGAAGCTGATGGGTTGGGCCAGAGCCAGAACACACGTGGGTAAAGTGGTGGTTTGAAAATTGATCATTGGCTTTGATACTCTGATTGGTTAGAGAAGATCCAATCACTAATGACTTTGTTTTGTACAACAGCCCTCTTGCCCCTCGCCACCACAAACGGCTTCAATGATGGCAGTCTCAGACTAAAGTATGTAGCGAACAACAGATCAGCGGAATAATTTAGTGTGAGTCGTCAGGCTACCAATTTATACCTCCAAAAATCCCAGTTGGAGGATTCCTGAATTTTCCTGCTTTTTACATCTTGATTCCAGCCAGGATTTCTGGAAAATTCCAACCAGGATTTCGGGAATGTTCCAACCAGGATATCGGGAAAATCTGGGAATGTTGGTAAAGGTATCGTATTTATCCCACCCTAATACTGTATGACTGTACTGTAACTGTATCACCCACCTGTTACAGTGGGCTCTGGAGCCTCAGTGACATCACGCTGTGTCTGGTGTTCCTGTTCTACTGTACATTGGAGTCATGTACCCTGTTACGTTCCCCAGTTTCTATGTTCTGTTTTGTATTTGAGTGTGTGTTTCAGGAGGTGGCTTCCGGAAGTACTCCCCAACCAGCTGATTGGTCTACCCCAGGCTAATTGGTGATTGGAGCTGACCCCGCCCCCTCGTCAAGAAGCAGCTGACACTAATCACCATTGCCACCTGAAGATAAAAGCCAGTGTTCTGCCCAAGAGAGGAGAGATTGAGAGAGAGGAGATGAGATTTGGAGTAGAGATTTGGAGATTGAGAAATTAGATTGTGATATAGTGTTGGTATAGTATCAGAAAGTTTGGTATGTACTGTTGTTGTTGGTAGCAGTTTTTCTATGTCCTGTGTTTGAGTGTTTGTGAAATCATTAATAATTACTCTGTTTCATTTGTTCCCAGGGGGGAAGGAGAAGGCACTTTTGTGGCCTGCTGGAGGTCATTTTGAAGGGCGCTGGCAGTGCACCTCCTTGCACAAGGGCGGAGGTAGCGGTCCTGCTGCTGGGTTGTTGCCCTCCTACGGCCTCCTCCACGTCTCCTGATGTACTGGCCTGTCTCCTGGTAGCGCCTGCATGCTCTGGACACTACGCTGACAGACACAGCAAACCTTTTTGCCACAGTTCGCATTGATGTGCCATCCTGGATGAACTGCACTACCTGAGCCACTTGTGTGGGTTGTAGACTACGTCTCATGCTACCACTAGAGTGAGAGCACCGCCAGCATTCAAAAGTGACCAAAGCATCAGCCAGGAAGCATAGGTACTGAGAAGTGGTCTGTGGTCACCACCTGCAGAATCACTCCTGTTTTGGGGGGTGTCTTGCTAATTGCCTATAATTTCCACCTTTTGTCTATTCCATTTGCACAACAGCATGTGAAATTTATTGTCAATCAGTGTTGCTTCCTAAGTGGACAGTTTGATTTCACAGAACTGTGATTGACTTGGAGTTACATTGTGTTGTTTAAGTGTTCCCTTTATTTTTTTGAGCAGTGTATATCCAGACTCAGGACATAAACCACAGCTCCAACCAACAGGCTCTTTTCTCTGCTGGCAGCCGGGTCATATCTGTCCTGGTTTTACAATACCACTGGTAATGGATGATCATTAGCTAGAAGTCCCACCCACCCACCCACAAGCCCTGCTATTTGCTTTGAGGTATTTACGTAAAGTCTCACTGTCTGCCACTGGCATACCACGGAGCTATGCCTCGTCTCGACTCCCCACTGTGTAGCTAACGGAGGGGTGCCTAGCGCCGCCAGCTGATCGTCTTGGTTTTTTGAAATGCAAACAAACAGAAGTGAAGAGTGATCTAGTTACAGAGGAGGGTATTAATTTTAGATGTGAGGTCTGACTGATGGAAGGGTGGTTAGACTATCCTGGCGCAGGCTGCTACCAAGGGAGATGGAATACCAGACTGGTTCTGCATCCCTAATGGCACTCTATTTCCTATGTAGTGCACTACTTTTGACCAGGGCCTATTGGGGGAATAGGGTGATATTTGGGATGGGGACTGGGAGCTACACAGCCCACTGCTTCTCAATGGAGTGTTGACTCAAAACCCAAACTCTGCTTCGCAGAAACGGCTGCCCTTTTACTCTGAAAATAAAACAGCCTATTTTTTTCAGTGTGGTGCAGTGGTAAAATGATAACTCTCCACACCTCCTTCTCAGTCTATTCTTTCTCCTACTTAAAGCAGTGTTATATGGGCTCTATTTGGGACCATGCCTACTAGTCTACAAACTTCCAAAGCTTGACAATAATGAGATATTGCGGTAATTTAGTCATTACCGTGGACTGCCTGACTGCTAAAATTGCAGATTCCTTTCCTGGTCCACGGCCAAGTCTATGAATTAATTCCAACAACCCCCATTCGAGGAAATGGGACATTATACCTATGTTTGTAAAAATGGATGATTGATTGCTGCATGCTAAATGTGAATGAGATCATACAGTACCCTGGCTTGGTTCTGACTGACTAGACTATGTTTCTGGCTGTAATGGGAAATTATTTGAATAATTGTCCTCCACAAGGAAATCTGAGAGGGAATTGTGGATCTCTCTCCGCCAGTTAGTACGTTCATACATTAGTCACACTGTTATATCTCAGCCAAAATGTATTTTGACTAAACTTGCCATAGATATCTGGCATTTATAAAATTACACTGATTGGCCAAATGGCAAACTTTGAAAGGTCACACCTCTCACCCCGTTTCACCTAAAGTCATGAAATTCAGTGCATACTGTAGGTCCCTCTCCTCACAAGGAACACATTTGCGTCAGGGACCCATAAGGTCTGCCATGATGGATTTTCCGCCATTTTGAATTTTGTGAAGAACACTTAAAAAGCTACTTTTCTGGCACCAGATGACCGATCTGCACAAAACTTGACTTGTGGTATCTATGGACAAAGGTTCATAGAGGTCCAGCGCAATATTTTCCAGATTAGTACCAAAAACAATATGGCTGCTATTGACCATGAACATTCACGTGGTCATGGTCTGGCACATAAATGCATATAAATCAGTCCAGGATATTCGTATTGTAACAAAATTCAGGAAACATGTTGCAAACACTGTCAAGACTCAACATGTGCAAGAACATTTATATCGGGGGTGCTATAGTAATCATTACGTTAGTCACATGTGATATCTCAGACACCACTGGCCCGATTTTGACAAAACTTGGATGAATGATGTTGTCACGCCTGCTCCCGCTCTCCCTCTCTGGCGCTCGAGGGCGCCAGGCTGCCCTTCATTACGCACACCTGTCACCATCATTACGCACAGTTGCGCAATATTGGACTCACCTGGACTCCATTACTTTTTTGATTACCCCCTCTATTTCAGTCAGCTCCTCAGTTTGTTCCTGTGTCAGCATTGATGCCATTATTTTTCCCCTGTCCACACGCTATTCCTGTTCTGTTTCATGTCTATTGTTTATTAAATGTTTTTTAAACTCCCTGTACCAGCTTCTCGTCTCCAGCGTCAATCCTCACATATGTGTCTTGCCATAGAGATGCATAATTTACAAAATTACACTGATTGGCCCAAGGGTGGGTGCTGCATCATTCGTGGGGGATGACATGTTTACTTTTGCCTTGTTATTTTCCTGTATTTCAGTCTATAATGATCTGTTGTAACAAAGTACTGATGTTTCTACCTTTGACCTGTTTAACTGACAGTATCAAACGTCTGCCAGTGTTGAATGTGATGGTTAAAGTTTGATGCCAGACTGAGCTGAGGTCACACTGATAATGTATCTGTGACACTGTGATTCTGTAGCAGCTGAGGTTGTGACTTCCTACAAGTTGGGATGGTGTTTACAGAACATTCAGTGCTATGTGATTAATATAGAAGGGCCTTCTCAGAGGAGGACATTTTCTTTGCTGAATTCTTGTAATAAACCAGATGGATTTTTGATTGATATTATCTACGACCGCTATCCTTTCTATTTACCTGAAAATCTCCTTTACACTGGCTAATAATTTTGCCTTTGAATTGCACTTTACGTACTACAAAAATGCTGGTAGCAGAAACAGAAACATCCCTAACAGACACTGTGCAATCCCATCCTAGTCCCTACATCTCAGGAGACGTGTCCTGCGTGTCATAGTGGGTTGGAGATGTGTGACATGGCACATAAAAAGATGGCTTCCCCATCTGTTGGGCAGGGAACACCTACATCTGGTGTTCCGTTCTCTCTCCTTCAGTGCCAGAGGAGCACGACAGAGGGGCAGCCAGCCCAGCCCCAGAGTATAGAGACTAGACTACTCAGTACAGTAGGAACTTGGACTGATTGAAAGAGGATCAATCTTGTGCAGCAGTGTGTTTGGCCAGATCCCTGGAAAGACTTAGTGCCTCTGGCCTCAGCAGTAACCTTAGATTGAGGCTTTGCAGACTGGGCGTATACAAGGAATAATATGCAGATTGCCAACAGCGGTTGAAGGCTGAAGGTAATCAGGTCCATCTGAAGGGGGCTTGGTGATGACTGTCCTAGGTCAACAACAGGTCACATTGGTTCTCGCTGTGTTAACCAGGCGGCTGTACGTGTCGGTGGCAGTCAGCTCTTGGCTTTTAGAGGAGCGAAAGGCTTGTTCTCTCTGTGGGGTCTTTCACATATTATATTCTATTTTTCATGGCCTTGTCTATAGCTCAGACCCGAGGTGTAAGCTGTTGAAGGCTTATTTAAGGACATCCCAAAGAAAAAGCTGACAGAAAAGAACTGACCTTTTTACTTCCAAGTCTTCAGTGTATTCTGCATCTCAGTCCAAGCACATAATGTACTGCAAGTGCAGTATATTTTCTGAGAGCACAGACAACATTTTAACTGGAACAATAGTGTGAATTTCCAAAATAGCAACCTCTCTGGTATTTTGATTGGAATCAAACCCAATTCTTACCTGCAGAAACTGCACTTGGCTTTTCAGCACCTCGCACTCTTCAGTCAGAACTGATCTGGTAGTGAGGAGAGAATACCATTTTTAGGTTAAACTCTAAAACCCTTGCATTTCTTGACCTTTTACAAATGATAATAGATTTTAACACCTTTTAGTAAAAGTATTAAACTAAAGAAAATTGCATAGTGTTAAACACAAACCAATTCAAATGTATACATAGCATGATATCAAGGTGTAATTTTTCAGGAAGTTGGCTGCCGGTTTTCATCGAATACCGCCTTGAATCCTGAACGGTCAGCCAAATGCATAACAGCATGTACTACGTCCATATCTATTACACAACTTTTCTTATGGTATTGAGGGAGCCGTGGCCTATTTTTCGGTTATGTAACTATTGTAGACTTAATTCCCTTCTTTCTTTTTTAGAAGCAAAGGAATCTTCTGCATGCTGAGGTCTGGTATTCATTTTCTTACAATGGGGGCTTTTGTTCTGTGCAGGGATGGAGAGGAGAGGGCTGGCTGGCCTCCACCCTCCGCCCTCCATCCCCTCCTACTCTCCCCCAGCTCCCCACCAAGGCAGGCCCAGTGTTTGCAATCCCCTCCAGGCCTGGTTGGGTAGGGAGCTCCAGATGCCTGGCTCTTTCTGCCACAAGGCCAGGGGGAAAGGGAACCAGGTTGGAGGACACAGGCGGGAGAGAGGAGAGCAAGACAGGAGAACAGTGGAGAGGAGAGAGGAATGTCATCTACAGTGAATAGATCCCTGCCCTCTCCTATGACCAGGAGAAGGCAGAGATCTATTCACTGTAGATGACAGGACAGGAATACACTATAATGGAGAGAAGGAGAAAAGAGGAAGGTAGAAAGAGACAAAGCAGGGTGGTATCCTAGTATCGTAAAGCTACCGCCTTTCTCTTTACTGTAATGCCATGTTTGTACAATGATGAGGACATGTCTGGTCTGTCCAAACAGGCAGATTTAGAGAGGGCCAGAGTGGCAGAAGTCTGAAGAGAAATCTGACTCTGCACAGAGGAATGTGTGAAGAGGAAAAGGGGTCCCATTCCCACAGTCCCACAGCTGTATTCATTTCATTACAGCACTTCGCTGACTGTGGCTCACATTTACCCCATGGCTCATGGTCTTTTCTGCCTGAGACTCTTCATGGATGCAGACTAAGGTCTTGCAGTCACATATTCTGCAGAATTTCAAATGGCTGCAGTTTATAGGGTGCATTACATAAACATTAGTCTGTAATTGACATTTTTGGAAATGTTGCTCAGTCACTTACTTGATGTGGGCCACAACATCATCTATGTGGGTGACATTCAGCTTGTGTCTCACGCCATCAATGTCATCTTGGCTGGTAGTAGAGCTGTCTGAGCTCTGGGAACAGGACCTGTCGGACCAGAAATGCATGTCTAAGGTGCATCCACATGACTAGAAATACACAATGACAATGTATGTTTGCAACTGTCCTTTTCCCTCTTGTGTTGTAGCAGTTGTATTACAGTATGTGAATGTATGTATGTGAATGTACCTCTTAACAGTCAGACTAACCTTTCTGCATGTTGGCTCTGGCTGAATTGTATTCCACTAGAGGGAGGCCTACTATTCACAGTGTCACAACGGTTGTTATGGACACCCAAGGCGTAATTCACCACACTAGGACTGTACTGGAATATGTCTGCATCTCCATCCCTAAAAATCAATAGATACACACAAATAACCCCCAACGTAGTGTGAAGGAGTCAGAGTGGAGGGAATAAGATGACAAAGGAAAGACAGAAATAGTGAGCCAATAATCTGGCCCCCCAGTTTTGACCCGTTGGTGCAACACAAAGTGAGTGTTGTATGTCTGTCAACCCTGACGGGCCGGTCGGCGAGCAGGCCTGTCCTGCTTTCTGAAATCCTCTGTCTTAATCTTAAGACTACCATGCTGAAAATATTAAAGCAGTGGAGCAGAGAGAGAGATGGGGAGAAAGAGAGAGAGATGGGGAGAGAGAGGGAGAGATGGAGAGAGAGATGGGGGGAGAGAGAGAGAGAGAGAGAGAGAGAGAGAGAGAGAGAGAGAGAGAGAGAGAGAGAGAGAGAGAGAGAGAGAGAGAGAGAGAGAGAGAGAGAGAGAGAGAGAGAGAGAGAGAGAGAGAGAGAGAGAGAGAGAATAAATGATAATGGTACAACAGCAGCGGTCCTACAGCCTCCAAGAGTCACCAGCCATGGAACAAGGCCTGTTGAATGAGGGGTGAGGGGGGTGAGGAGAACACCCCAGCAGTGTCAAAGTAGGGATATTTTGTTACTAGGCTGAGGGATTTAAATCAGGAGGCTGGCGCAGAGTGGACACTCCCATTTAGCTGCACCTGCCGAAACTCTTTTGATCTCCAGGAAAAAGGCTGTTGCAGATGCTGGCCAAGGATGCCCAACCCTTTTTTAAATCACAAAGGGTTGCGTAATTACGGAGAAATACTGCTCAATCCAAGTGGAAAATAGGAAGATAGGCTACTCCCCCATGAAATTAAGGACCGGAAAAGCTTACAGAATGCATCCTCCCTTTTTGGTCAAAGCCAACATCTAGGCTATGGCCTGTTGTGGATAGCTAACTGACCCATATATCAGCAAACTTGATTATCGATGGAATACAAAATACTGACTGTATTGAAGCTTGCAGCTCTTGAGTCCTATTCCTGAGTCTTACACCACAGTGCACAACTTCTGGTGAACAAGACCGTGTGGAGGGTGAGTAGAGGTAAGAATCCCATTTCAGTGGCAGGCTGCTAGTGGAGCTACCGGGTCTAGCTGTAATGACAGGAACAGAGGCAACATTGTGAGGCAGTGTAGTACATTTCACTAAGTAGCTTACTCCCAGAGAGAGGAGGAGCCCTGATCTCAGCTAACAAAGATGGCATAGACGCCCGCCGCAACATCAACAACCACACCAGACCATTCAAAAACTCCTCCTGTCCTGGAAGATTGATAAACTACAGATGTAAAATAAGTTACACCACAACCACAGACACTTTTAACATTTCTCACTTCCCAGCTCCTCCCGCTCCAATTGTTATGCTAGTTCCGTTCAGAGATTTAGGACCTCCTTGGGCCTGTTTTCAGAAAGCCTATTTATTCAGAGTACCTTTACTCAATGGGCATTCAGCGTACCCCCTATTTCTCTCCATAATGGGACAGGTGCAGCTGCACTGAGGACGCCGACCACAAATAACTAAGTCAATGGCATGGAGAGAGGACCACACAATGGGACAGGTGATCTGAAAAGTTGCCAACCAGCTCCATTAAATCAGTTCACTTTCAAAGCAAGATTAATCTTAGCTGCTAAAGTCAGACACCCTTGTTCATCAAACCCCTCAGATGTAGGGTATTTAGTCAACTCAACAGTTTCCTGCTTTGGGTAGGATCGATTGATCAAGGATAAAGAGAAAGCTCCAAACCTGGAGCGATATTAAAGGGAAATGATCCAGCAGCTTTGTCCTGAAAGCAGATCAGCTGATTTACAGTGAGGCCCTTAATTTGCTAATCAAAGAGAGGGGGATCATGGAGGATATACACACAGACTATATTCCAAAGGGTACCCTATGCCCTACATAGTGCACTACTGAGCCCTATGGGCCCTGGTCAAATGTAGTGCACTATATAGGGAATAGGGTGCCATTTGGGCCACAAACACAAACACAGGGCAGAGGCAGAGACCAACAGGACCAACCAGCAGGCAGCAGCGTGGTTGGCACTTGGCAGGGGTTCAAAGCAGAACGTAGTATCAGGGATAACATGGTACTGATACCCAAAGTCTTAGCATTACCTTGTTGATTTGTCCACAGGACGTCTGGATGTGCCGACAGAGTTTGTTTGAAGTGGGTTTAAGATGAAATAATTCCTGAATGATACACATTCCTAGACTATTCCTAGTATACCCTTTAATAGTCCCATAGTCTTAGCTAAATCTGATCTGATTTAAAGTAACAATAAAGCTATGAATGACAGTTTTTGTGAGATAGCCACTGCCAATACATTTCTAACTGGTGCATCATATTTATTGGATACAATCTTCAGTGATTTGTGTTTTTCCTGAATGGCAACAAAAACTCCAATTATAGGGGAAGAGTTGAGGCGGAGCTACATTCTTCAGAGCCTCCAACCAGTTGCTAAGGGACGGACACGCCTCCCCTTCAAATAGGTACCTGTAAATTACTGCCTTTTGTCGGACAAACGGGCTCATCCGGATGCAGGCCTAGTGTTGGGTGGGCAGTATTAAAATAGGGCCCCCATTTGGGGGGGATCTGGGTGATTTGTTGCTTAGGAGATTATGAAACCTCAAATTCTGCCTTGTGCTTTTACAATTAGGACCATAACATTTACAGCCATTTTGGAACCTTACTATCTTCTTAGATCTAATTATTACCAAACCATTTGTAACTGACTGAAAACACAGTAAGCATTTAAAGATATCATTGTTGAAGAAAACTAAAGGTACAACGTGTGAAACAAGGGTCCTGACCCCTAGGCCCAACCCTTTCCCAGTGGAAATAAAAGTCTGAATGCTTTTACTGGGGTCAGAACATTTATCACCTGGAACTAATAAAAAAACAGGCAGGGAGGGAGAGACAGGGAGAAGAAACCTGGTCTGGGAAACGAGATCCACAGACATCCCAACAATGTTGGTCCTCTCTCAGATGAATGAAAATGTAAACATATATTTTTTTCTCTCAAAATTCAACCATTAGGCAATCATGGCGTAAGAAGAAGTGTTGGTGTTTGACAATTTGATAAATGCTTTATCAATTCCAAACTGAATAGAAAACTAGAAGAGGAAGGGAAAGGAAAGCCAAAAGGTTTATGGTAGTAGTTTCTTCCAAAACGTTTTATTGTTGCTGATATTCAAACAAGTTGTCACCAATGATTAATAGGCTACGTTGTATTAATATGTTGGTGTTACATAGTTCTTAAGTAACTGCATTGTAATTGCATAGTATTGGCCTATGTCCCAAAATGGCTCCCTATTCCCTACATAGGGCACTACTTTTGACCAGAGCGCTATGGGCCCTGGTCATAAGTAATGGACTCTATAGGGAAAAGAGTTCCATTTGGAACACAGGCATGGAGTTCAGTCATCATACAAGAGTCTTCTCCTCACCTGCCCTCCAAGGCTGCTCTCTCTCTCACGGTCCCCAGCAGCAGTTGGATCTCAGCTTTCAGCAGCTCCTTGATGGCAGGGGGGTCAGCCAGGGGGGAGTGAGGTGTCTTCAGCCTGTTACCCAGTTTATGGCGCACCGTCTGCCAAATCTGCTGCCACATAGTGACCTGGAAGTAGGAAAAATGGGGATACATGGGTTAGGACATCAGGAGACAATGCTGTGTAACTTTAGGCTTATAATGAGTGATGAGTCATTATGAATGATGAGATATCAGAAAGACCTGTGAAATGTACATGACATTCAATTGAGACCCTGGCCCATCTTATAATATAAGTGTTCTATTTAATAACGTGCCCTGGCCACTGTTGTGCATAGAATTACTGCATGTGTTTTTCACTTGGCTGGTTTCCCCCAACAAGTTTGCACACTATTCTTTAAAAACACTACCTTCAGGGAAAAACTATTAAAGGGGCTACTGCTGAAGAAAAGTATTGTGGTGAAACTATTATGGAACTGTAGCCAGACAGGAGAAAAAAAAGTGAAAGTGCTATGAAACTGTAGCCAGACAGAAGAAAAAAAAAGTGAGTGATATGAAACTGTAGCCAGACAGGAAAAAAAGTGAAAGTGTTATGAAACTGTAGCCAGACAGAAGAAAAAAAAGTGAAAGTGTTATGAAACTGTAGCCAGACAGAAGAAAAAAGTGAAAGTGCTATGAAACTGTAGCCAGACAGAAGAAAACAAAGTGAAAGTGCTATGAAACTCTAGCCAGACAGAAGAAAAAAAAGTGAAAGTGATATGAAACTGTAGCCAGACAGGAAAAAAAAGTGAAAGTACTATGAAACTGTAGCCAGACAGGGAAAAAAAGTGAAAGTGTTATGAAACTGTAGCCAGACAGAAGAAAAAAAAGTGAAAGTGCTATGAAACTGTAGCCAGACAGAAGAAGAAAAAGTGAAAGTGTTATGAAACTGTAGCCAGACAGAAGAAAAAAAGTGAAAGCGCTATGAAACTGTAGCCAGACAGGGAAAAAAAGTGAAAGTGCTATGAAACTGTAGCCAGACAGGGAAAAAAAGTGAAAGTGCTATGAAACTATAGTCAGACAGAAGAAAAAAAAGTGAAAGTGATATGAAACTGTAGCCAGACAGGAAAAAAAAGTGAAAGTGCTATGAAACTGTAGCCAGACAGGGAAAAAAAGTGAAAGTGTTATGAAACTGTAGCCAGACAGAAGAAAAAAAAGTGAAAGTGTTATAAAACTGTAGCCAGACAGAAGGAAAAAAAGTGAAAGTGTTATGAAACTGTAGCCAGACAGAAGAAAAAAAGTGAAAGTGCTATGAAACTGTAGCCAGACAGGAAACAAAAGTGAAAGTGCTATGAAACTATAGTCAGACAGAAGAAAAAAAAGTGAAAGTGCTATGAAACTGTAGCCAGACAGAAGAAAAAAAGTGAAAGTGCTATGAAACTGTAGCCAGACAGAAGAAAAAAAGTGAAAGTGTTATGAAACTGTAGCCAGACAGAAGAAAAAAAAGGGAAAGTGTTATGAAACTGTAGCCAGACAGAAGAAAAAAAAGTGAAAGTGCTATGAAACTGTAGCGACAGAAGAAAAACAAGTGAAAGTGTTATGAAACTGTAGTCAGACATCAACAAATAAAGAGGAAAGAGAAAAAGTCAAGCAAATATTCTGGCTGATGAAGTTTAAAGTCTGGAGTCTATTACATTTTTTTTGCACCTGGTCCCTGACATTCAGTGTCTATGCTCCATGGAAAGGCCAGCTTCAAAGCCCACTGCTGTCCAGAGGAGAACGTTTAAACATGGTCGTTCCCTGTGTCTTTCAATCTGGCTGTGCCCTCGCATACGCACACACACATACACACACACACACACACGCTACCACTATGTCTAGCTGAACTCCGGCCAGGCAGCCACACACTGCTTCCCATAAAGCCCCAGCAAGCCATTCTCTATGCAGGTGTTTATGGAGTCAGCCCCCAGGATGCTAACAACAGTAACAAGCTGTTCATTGCTTAATTCATCTCCAAGTGAAACCCATCAGATGACATGGGGAAGGAATTACAGTGTGGTTAACCTGAGTTGTTGACTCATTGTTGTTGTTGTTGTAACTTCACAATGGAGATTGAAGATGTTAAATGTGGAACGTGATAAACATTTGAAATAGGCTAATCTAATAATATATTTTTCATGCTAGCCATCCACAAACCAAACATTGACTTAATCCTATGCAATATCCAGTTGCACAGGCATTACTAATGTCCGGAGAATATATGGTAGCTCAAAGCCACATGGTTTGGCAGAGATCCAAGGAAACGTGCCCTGGCCTCCTCATATCCTGTGTTAAACTTAAAAGGAACTGCTGCAGACAATGGTGACCTAGATGGAGAGAAGGCCAGTCTGGGTAGTATTATTATGATTCTCATCTAGAGATTTAACGCTGAGGGAAAGAATTCATTTACTACAGGGTAGAAAGCAACAACAACAACAAAATACTGAAGGAAATGTAAGGTTGGTTGAGTGAATAGGGCTCACATGCTTTTTTAACTAGAAGTCCTTCCTTCTCTACCTACATGTACAAATGACCACGACTAACCTGTACCCCTGCACATTGACTCGGTACCGGTAGCCTCGTTATTGTTATTTTATTGTTACTTTTTACTTTAGTTCACTTAGTAAATATTTTCTTAACTCTATTTCTTGAACTACAGTGTTGGTTAAGGGCTTGTAAGCATGTGACAAATACAACCAGTCGGCGCATAGAAATTATGTCATGCATATGCTCATAATAATCTTATCAACAAGACAGGGTTGGCTCTTAACCCCTAAATTGGCCCATAAGCTAATTTAAGGGCCTGTGTCATTTTTCTTCTATTACGCAACTATTCCTGGGGTCTCCTTCATTAGATGTTTGTCCTGTAGAGTGTGACTGTATTTACACTACTGAACTGATCTAATATGGACATTTAAAACATTGCCCCTAGCAGAACATAACTGTAGGATGACATCATTGGGGAGAGTTAAGGCTGGAGACCCAGACAGGAAATGGGTGGTTTCATACATATTTATTTTTCCTTTTTGAATATGAACCCTATATTATCTACTTCAATTGAAGTTACTCCTGCATTGCTAATGGGGTAGTAATTCCCGAGCCAGCCTGGTATAATATTATGCAAATTACTCATAGCCTGTTGACCTGTTGTATGTTACTTGATAACATTTTCAGACGGAGTAGTTGGCTTCAGAATAAACCGTTTAAAGCAGTAGGTGGCCCGTGGGCCAAATACGTCCCGTGGGTGATTTTATTTGCCTCTACCCC